>NW_010271962.1:0-496 GCF_000690775.1 Eurypyga helias
TTGTGTTGTTGGGTGAGGAGAGGGTTAGAAATGAGTCATTAGTGCACGATGGCCCAAACATCTTTCTAGTAATACGATAGAAGTGTTGACCTAACACAGAAGTCTCTCCTTTTTTTGAAGAGATGAGCACCTTTTAGCAAATGCCGGCCTTGCCCAAAGAAACTGCAAAAAAAGGGGGAAAACTGTCAAAAAGCAGCTACAACACGTTGAAATAATTGATGGGCTTGGAGCTGCCAGGACGCGGGGGTCACAAACACGCCCCATGGATGGAAAGCCTGGGGCGAGCAGGGAGCCCCACAACAGAAAGTGAGAGCCGGCAAGCGGGGGAGGGGACACAGAAAGCCCCGAGCAGCGCTGCGGGCTTCGACCTGCGGCCCCGAAAAGGGAGGACTAGAAGGGTGTAATAAAACAATCCTTCGCACAGCGGGCAGCTGCCCCAGCCCATGGGGAAGGAGCCACAGGCAGGGCCCGTCCCCCCCGCTGCGTGGGGGCAAGG
>NW_010271962.1:513-2068 GCF_000690775.1 Eurypyga helias
ACAGCTGCGTGGGGCAAAGGCAGCTGCGCTCCCACCCGTTCCCGGTCACTTCCAGACCCCGAGGGTGTCCCGAAGCGTCGAGGTGCCCTTTTTGCAGCGCGACCGACCGCCCCGACTCCTTGGCCCTCTTAGCAATGGCTTGGGCAAAAAAAAATTTTTCCTTTTGTATCACCCACCTGGTGTTGATCTGCCCCGGATTTCTGCCCTTTGCTTCCGCGGGGTCCCTCGGCACCGTCAGCCCTCCCGCATCCTGCGCCCGGCACAACAGCAGCGAGCTCGGGGTGGAACCAGCAGCAGACCAGCGACGTCCCGGGCAGGATGCTGTCCTCTTCCCAATCTCCCTCTTAGGAAAAAAACTCCAGCCTTTGTAAGCAGCCCTGCTTTAACCCATCCTAAATAACCCAAACAGTTTATCTGCGGGTCGGGAAACGTCCCCTGTAGGGACACCGCATCCTGCTTGGGTTATCGCGGCCCTTCTAAACAGTTTATAAATAGACCAAGGTAAAGGAGGGCGATCGCTCCTGGGGAGGGAAGGCGAGGATTTCCAGCTGATCGCTCTTTTTAAAGCCGTCCAAGGAGTGCCCGTCCAGGTGACCACTCCTAAACCCCAACTTGAATCCGCCGCTTCTCTCTCCCGCAGCTGAACTCCATTCCCACCTCACTAAAACTATTTAAAAAAAGGAAAAGAAAGAAAACCCGCTTTGGCAGCTTTGGCCTTGGCAGCGCCGTGGGGCCAGCAGGAAGGTCGCGGGCCGGCTGCAAGGCGCCGGGGCCGGGAGAGGGCAGGGACCAGCGGCACACACTGCTGCGCCTGGCAGGATTCGGGGTCACGCTGCTTTCTACTTGGGGAAAGAAAGTGGAAAATTGGGGTGGGAAAAAAATGGAAAATCGGGGAAATCATTTGGAAAAGACGGCGAGCAGCGAGTGCCCAGGGCCGCTCCTCCCGTGGCGGGCGGGACGGTCGCCTACGCAGCGTCCTGCCGCCAGCATCCCCCCGTGCCACCAACGGCGACCAGGGGAAACCATCGTAAGCCCTTTCCCGCGTAAACGAGCGTTTCCGGAAGGGGTTTATGTCGGGCAACAAGGGCGCCTGCCACACACCCACGAGGAACCGAAACCATCTCCAAGCATCTAAGGGGTAAAGAAGTGGGATTTTACGTGCGTTTTCACGTAAACGTTACGTGTTTACACGTGTTACATGCGTTTTTCACAAAAAACAGATGTTTTTTGCTTTTTTTCCTGCAGAAGTGGAAGCGATTTGCAAAGGCGAGGGGCCTGGGACGGGCCTCGCCCCGGTCACCAGACGCGGCTCTGGCCCGAAGCAACGCGGCTGCACGGCAAACGGTGCAGGGAGAAGCCCAAAGCTTTTTTTTCCCCCCAGCTTCCTCCTGAAAAATTGCATTTCCAGCTTGTTTCAATGAATTCAAAGAGTTCTACATTCTATAAAAGCTAAAAACGCTCATTAAACCAGTTTTTCCTACTGTGGAACGCTTTGAAATGACCACAGCGCAGCTCAGCCGGCGGCTCTGGCTCAGCCGCGGTGACGCTCACCCCC
>NW_010271962.1:2099-2413 GCF_000690775.1 Eurypyga helias
AACACACCCCACGGGTGCATCCCACAGGGCAGCATCAGGGCAGCTGGGAAAACTCAGGGCAGGAAAAATGCTCATCCCGTGCCCTCCCTCACCCCAACCTCCACGGCGCTGCCACGGCTTGGGGCATGGCAGGGAGGGCTGGGTGCACCCATCCCATCATGGAGAGGTGGGAGCGCTGCTGGGGACGGGGCATGGCTGGGGCACGCTCGCAGCCCCACAGCACCCGCCCTGGGGATGAGGAAGCACCGGGAGGAGTATGTCCACCCGCACGCGAACACTTTTCATCCCTACAAAGCAGAACCAGCCAGGGCTGC
>NW_010271963.1:0-1160 GCF_000690775.1 Eurypyga helias
GCGGGGAACCGCAGAGATTTCTATTCAGGACACAGACACAATGGGGATACAAAACCCGTTTCTTTCCTTTTTTTTTCGTGCGTGCCACCTCCCACGATGAAGCGGGATTAGGGCTGCGAGTCCCCTGCGCACACGGTGATGGGCTCATGCCTCTCCCCGGCCGGGCTCGCCCGCAGCGCAGCCCGAGCAGCCGAGGACAGCGAGCAACGCGACTCTCCGAGTATCTTGGAAAAAGCGTGGGTTTGGGTTTTGTTCAGCTGAGGGGAAACTAGGAAAGAAAAGATAAACGTCAGACTGAGTCCGCAATTTTGCCTTTATCCCGTTATAGAGTAAGAGCAAAAAGTATGGTTTTTACTCAAGGGGGAAAAAAAAGAATTAAAAAAAAAAAGAAAACGGTGTGGGAAAGGAGACAAATACAGAAAACGAAAAATACTGGTTTAACACGCTCTTTGATATCCGAAACGAATTAATTTATCTCGTGTAAACACAATTTTGGAGAGATTTGCCAACCTCCACAACACATTTTGTTGACTCAGTGATGTCCCTCGCACGTGGAAGCACAACTCGAATCGGTTCAGGTGACGGTAGTCTGTCCTAAAGTGTCGCCTCACATCTAAAAACCCGCTTCGTTATTGAACAGCTTAGAAATACTGAACAATTTAACGGAAGGATTCTGTTTTCATAATAAACGGAGACATTTGACAGGTTGCTTTAAAATCTCTCCCCGTAGCGGACGGTCCAATTTTACCTTCGCTGAGAGGCGATTTTGCGCGATTTGCTTTTGCCTTTTTGCACAGCTGCCCTCAGGTCTCGTTTCCGAAAAGCAAAAGCCACTGTCTTTGGGGTTTTTTTGATGTTTGGTTGGTGGATTTTTATTTGGGTTTGTTTTTTCTTTTTCCTCCATTTTGTCCGTAAAACTGTTTTTTTCTCTGTCGTCGACGGTCTTTGGGCACCACAGCAGCACAGGGAGCGCACGGGGGATAACCAAACGGAATAACCGAGTACCTTTCGGGTAAAGGAGGGAAAACTCAAACACAGCAAATCAACCCGCGCGATCAGACGTCGCAGCTATTTTATTTGTGCCAATTTAAGGGATCGATCGTGCCGGCCCCGAGGGCCGCGGCGGCGGAGGCGGCGGGGATGCCCGGCTGCTGGGCGGG
>NW_010271964.1:0-5899 GCF_000690775.1 Eurypyga helias
TTTCATAAATTTATAGATTAATTTTCATATATTTACACGCCACCACTTTCAAAGGCTCTTTTGGGGAGATCGTGGCCTTTTCGGTTGTCTCTAACTGCAGTGGACCTGGTTAGATCCCTCTCGGCTGGGATTCATCTGAAGTTTTTGGGTTGCTAAGCTGAGTCGAGCCCCGTGGTTTCCCACCCTGCTTGAGTTCCCCATGGGAAGTGTCTGGAGGCAACCCCGTGATGCCGAATGTCCCTGGTTAGAGCATCCTCTCACCTGCTTGTCCTTGGAAAGGGGCAGGAGAAGGGGGGAAAATCAACCCTCCTGCACTCTCTGCCTTACACCTACATAAGCTCCAGCACTCCCACGTGTGTTTCTATCTCAGCACACGCAACGGCCACTTGTAGAGTGGCCAGGTTTACTGGGAATGAATTAAAAAAGGAGGGTTTCCTAAAGAAAATAAAAGGAACAACCCTAAAGCAACAACCAACTGCTGAAAACAAACCGGCCCCCTCCTGCTTTGGCAACGTAAAGGAGCTCGTAGCCGTTATACGACGTTTTTTTTATAGAATCGTAGCCGGCCCGGGAGAGGGATTTGCTCTCCCCAGAGCCTTGTCGTTGGGATGCGTGTCAAAAGCATCCTTAAACCCAACCCATCCAACCCCTCGGCTGGCTGTGAGGATGAGAGCCCGACTGCCGTAAGGAGCTGTAAAAAACCTGCTAATAGGCAGATGGAGTGGTGTAATTATACGCGGGGAGCTGGGGCGGGGGGAGCGCTTGCTGAAATTATTAGTGTGGGCAGACAATTAGAGGCTTTTCCAGAAGATTGCCCTCTCCCTTCCATCTGCGCTCCACGGAGGAGTTTGCACGCTGGAGGTGCTGTTGCCATCCTCAGACGTTTTGCCCAAATTACAGCGTCGCATTGGTTCGGACTTCACCGGCGTTGAGACATCCCTCAGTTTTTAGGAAGAGGGAAAAGTGCTGATGGGGCTTTTGCCTGGGAGGGCAGCCCCCCCCGGCACGGGTAGGGGTACCCAGTGGTGCGTCGTGAGGGGAGGAGGCAGATTTGGGCTGAGATTTGGCAATTTCTGGGAACCAAATACATTTTCAAGCACGCCCAGTAGTGCCAAGGAGCAGGGAGGGCAGGCAGCGCCCAGGGCTGGCAGCAAAGGGAATGGCTAATTGCAACCCAGTTTCAACCAAAATCATTGGTTTGGGTTTGGTTGGGTTTTTATTTTCAATATTTGATGTTTCAGGGAGTTAAACAGGAATTATTTTGGATGGCTTGCACCATTTTTTCCCCTTTTGTTTTCAAAGAAAAACCAAGTTAGCACATTTCATTTCAGCGTTGAGGGCGTATTTCTCAACAGTTTATTTTTCACGTTACAGTCGCTTCGTTTTGAAAACATTGCCACTGGCCATTTGTTGAGTTTTCTGAATTAGGAAAAGAAATACATGTATCTATCTGAAAACAGAGCGCTGTGATGATTCGTGAAGTCCTGTGTCAGCTTTCCTTTCCGCCGGGAAGAAGAAGATAAATTGGGTGAAAACCTTCACCCAGCTGCTGTGATAACACGGGGGATGGGGCTGAGGAGGGGTGAGCACCAGCCGGTCTGAACCCATAACCGGGTATTTCCTAAGGAACCGCATCCCCTTTTCTCTCCCTGGCTCTTTTCCAAACCGGCAGCAAGGTGGGATGGCAGCACTTTTTGAATGAAAACCACTTTTGACACCCAAGCCTGGGTTTGGGGTTGTGTGTTATATGTATATAAATATGTATGTAAGTACGTGTTTGTTTTCCCTCCTGCCGTATCCTAAACGCCCTGTCAAAATCCTTGGCTTCAAAGCCAGCCTGGCCACCCGAAGCCTCAGGACTCCTTTCTGTCCTGTAAATACATCCATGCAGGGAGACACAGAAATAAAATCAGAATTCAGTAAACCACCTGGTCTAAATTGACATCAAAGCGCCCGAGCCACAAAAAAAATGTAGAAAGTGGGAGCAGCAAATATTCCAGGACTTGGGAAGGGAATTCGCTCTCTGTGAACGCCACTTGATGAAGTTGCCTCTAGGTCTGGTTTTGCAGGGTAGGACTGAACCTTCATCCTTCACGGTGAGCTCCTGTCTCTCTTGCTCCTTCCTTTACAGAGCAAAGAAACCAAAATGCGGCTGAAAAGGCGGCGGGTTCGGATCAGGGGGTGATTGGGATGTCTCTGCTTGTGTAGCAGTACCAAAAATTGAGGTATCCTTTGCATCCTTGTTTTGTTCTCCGCCTTCTCGGTTGGGAAACTCCTGCGCGTGTCCATGCGAGCGTCGATGCCCGCAAGCCCCATCGTGGGTGGGCATCAGCACCTCCCGCAGCGGCTCAGCCTCCCAGAACCTTGGCATCCTTGACACCTTGGCATCATTTTGGGGCCGCGATGAGCGTGCGCCGATAAATGTGACGTTGTGGGATGGTGGCATGGACACGGGGAGCTCTCGGAACTTGCCACTCACGTCCCCTGTCCTCGTGAAAGATGCCCTCAGAGCGAGCGGAGAAGCGGCCGCCCCGATCCTGTTTCGGAGGAGGCTTGTTTTGGCGTGACGTGCTCTGGTGCCGGGCGGCTCCTGTTCGCATCCAAGCCGCGCCGAGGGAGCGTGGGAGGCTGCGTTTGTTTGTTTGCTGTGCGTGGCAGACTGCCGCGCGCCGGGAAGGAGATGCTTGTGCGCCAACCCTGATGCTCTTTAAGCGGTGTTTGGTGGGAACAAGCCTTGGAGGCTGGGACGGGGGATTTAGCAGTGCTTCCCGGCTCTCCCACCCATCTCTCCTGGCAGGATTTCCCGGGCAGCAATCTTCTCTCACCTCCCTTGCTACAGCCTCCCCGTGCCAACGCTGCCGGCAGCTCTGAGAGCATCGCACCCGCGGCCGCTTACGTTTTCACTTCTTTCTTTCAGGGCGGGATTACAACCTCGCTCTGCAATTTCATTGTGATGAGATGCGTGAGTGGTGCTGCTTGATAAGGCTGGGGAGGCAGGCAAAGATGTGCTCACCCCACTGATCTATTCAACCACACTTTATTGATACGTTTTTCCTCCTATTTGTTGTTTTCTCATCCTTTCCATTTTTTTTTCCCCTTCCCTGGTTGGTTGGCTTGTTGTCATTTCCCCAATTCCACTGTAAATGAGGTGTTGACAGCAGGAGAAAGATCCTCGCAGTGTTGCTACTTCCAGTCAGATAAATCCACGAGGCTCTTTTGTTGTTCTTGTGCTGAATATATTTCCCCTCCCTTGCCCCTGCTTCCATTCCATCCTCTTTTTCCCCATTTTCCTCATTCCGCCCGAGCGTTGCCAACCTTCGGCAGTCAAGATCCTTTATGTCTTGTCACAGTAGAAGTGGGAAAAGAATAATTTATTGAGAGTCTGTAGATGGGGAGAGGGCTTTTCTTGGGGAGAGGGAACGTGCAGCTCACAGCTTGAGTTTGGAGGAAGTTTGACAAGGCAGCTGCGGGGAGGGGGGTATCAAACGAGCTCTCCCCGCTTCCCTAATTTAGAGCTCTGACAATATGATCCTGTTAGTGCGCATCCGTCTTCGCATATATGGGGGGAAAGAAAGTCAAAATAATAGTAAAAAAATCGTTACGTGCCTTTCAGCATTGACCAGCCTGAGGAGATGGGAGTTGTCCTTAAGAAAGCCATGTATCTTCTTTACTTTGGCATCAACATAAATAAAATTATTTATCTCTCAAATTTAAATGCTCCGCACCTTTAGCAGGCAATAAATTCTTCTCTCCTGTCCCTTCATGTATTTATTTCTCGCTCCATCCTTCACTGCTGGGTATGAAACCGCAGCTTCCCTCCGCGTTCGGGGCAGGGGGAGGGCCCTGAAGTTTTCTCCATCGGCCTCAGGGAGGGATGAGCGATGCCAGAGCGATGCGCGGTCCTTCCCCAGGCCCAGCCTCACTGTTCCCCGCCGCCGTGAGCCACGTTGGGGCTGTTAACTTCCCCGCGCGACGGGTCAGCCCTGATATTTCATTATTGGGGTACTAATTGGTGCTCGGGGTGGCAGCTGACAGCGTGCGATGCTCAGGCTGTGGTGAGGAGGGGGGGACCCTACTGACGCTGTTGGATGCTCCTGGTGCGCCGTCAGCACTTTTCTCTTGCCTGACGTCTTTAATCCAAGGGGCTGCCAGGGTTGACATCGGAGAGCAACCTGGGGTCTTCCGGACATCATGATGGGGCAGCACGGGGTGGCTGAGGTGACCCCTAACCCTGCTGCGTGCGATGCAGCGAGTTACTGTTTGGAGCCGACGTTGTGCCACGGGCGGATGCCGAGGGTTGTGTAGCCGCTCTCTGTAGTCTTGGCCTTGGCTGGGTCTACAGCGCCACAGGGAAAAGAGGTGGCGGAGGGCTCAGAAAGCTGGATGGGGAGCCGTGCAGGCACTGCTGGGAGATGCTGGAGAAGTGCCGAGTGCCCAGTCATATTTTTGGGGGAGAAAGTCCAAGATTTTGCTTCAGAGTGGGACAAGGTGACGTCATTTCCACAGGAGCAGCTCAGATCTGCACCAAGAGCAGGCAAGCGGGATCCCCATGTGGGGCATCCCGACAGCATCCCCATGGGGTTTAGCGAGCAAAGGGAATCCCATTGGATTTATTTTTTCCTCAGAAGAAACTTAAGAAGACAAATCTTAGTCCCAGGGCATCATTTGGTGGGAAGCTTTTTGCTCTTGCCGTTGGAAGTCTAAAGGGGTTTGGGATGAGTGGTTTTGTCCCAGGGACACATGTAGAAATGCAATTGGAAACAGTCTCCTCACCTGAACTTATTTTTTTTAATTTAGAGTCCATGTTTTTCAAAGCTTTCTCTCTCTTCTTCCAACCAAAAATAACCCAGCAGCCATGACATTTTAACAGGAAATTAAACGAAAATATTTGTTTTGAATTGACATTTTGACTTGAAATGTTGATTTGTTCTGGATTTTTAAGCCAGAGAGCAACAACGCACTATTGTTGCAAATGAGAAAAAAATGAGGGTCTTGAAAAATAGCCATAGACTCTGGTGACACGGTGGGGACAGAGAGGGGACACTTGGCTCCTGGGGAGTCTCTGTATCAGCTTCGTGGGGAAGGACGCAGGAGCCAGCTACTCAGCTTCCGCAAAACCTTGGCGTCTTCTTAAAATCAAGCAAAAAAAAAAAGCGCAGTTTTCTGGTTTTGTGAGAAAGCTGTACGTTTTCACAAGGCGGGGGAGAGAGGATCAGTTTTTCCCATCAGCCGTTCTTTGCCACCGTTAGGAGGATGATACTGTAGATGCGTTGACGTTTCACCTTCTTTAAATATCACTGGTGTTTATTTTCATTACTTGCTCTTAATTATAACGAAGCTGAAGTCTCCTCTCCGCCCTGACGGGATTTATCCCAAAAAGCAGCTAGAAACGTTCAGTTGCTTGGTCTGCAAACATCCTTTCATCGCTCCAGCATCCCATCTGTCCGTCTAGCTGCTCCTCCACCGCTTCCTTCCTCTTCCATGTGATCACAGCCGCCAAGATCCGTTAAATGAACATTTTCATAAAATCTCGGTTTGCATTTCAAACGAGACAAAGGCAGAGAAACAAACCCACAGGGGGAAAAAAAAAAAGCCAACTTTGCTTTCCTGGTTCCTCCCCGTTTCTCGCATCCAAAGAGGTTATTCTACTTATCCAAAAGTAAAAATCTCAACCCTTCCCCACGTGTCTCCAGTGGGAATAATGGCCCTTGGATGCTTGTTCCCCCCGTCCTCTTTTGGTGTGGGTTGAGCTGGGGCATTTTTGGATGTTATGATGAATTTGTGCGGCGTTGCCCTCTAATGGCTGATCGAGGGGAAAGCTGAGACCTCTCCAGGAAATCTTCCATCATTATTCCCTGGGAGAAATGGGGTTTTCAGAATAGAATCATAGAATCATGGA
>NW_010271965.1:0-69702 GCF_000690775.1 Eurypyga helias
CCTTTCCCCTCCCCTCCACACGCCGAGCCACCCCTCTCGCCTTCCCCCGGCGCTTTTTTCCCTCCTCCTTCTGCCGGGGAAGTGGAGCAACTCCACCCCGCGTGCTGAAAAAATAAATAAGGTGAAAATAAACCCACAAACCCGAGCTCCGCGGCAGAAGCGAAGCCCGGGAAATGGTTAAAACCGCCCCGCTAAATAATTCAAGTGACCTGAGATGCCTTTCTCTTGGGAAGCGAAGGGAGGGGGAATAAAAGACGTGTTGTAGTTGGCGGGCTGGGAGCCTGCAGCCAGTGCTGGGATGCACATACTGAACACGCGATGGCTAAAAGCCACGGGCTTTTTGTGGATAAACATACACATATATATAGTTGAGTTTGGTTTTTTTTCAATTACAGCTCTGGCAATTACTTGGCTCGGGCTCGGAGTGTAGCCCCTCAGCTACAGGGCAAGAGGCCGTGACCCTGTGAGACCGCAGCCCTCGGTGCCGGCAGCCCTTCCTCGTGGCGGGATCACTAGGGAGTCCAGAGAGAAGGAGATGTGAGTTCCTGCACTGCTCTAGACGTTTAAATTTAAGCTGACCAAGCTACTGGGTTGGGGGGGGAATGTATTTTGTATTATTCTCATGTATAGCTATATCTGAATTTATGGAGAGACTTAGAAAAGGCCTCAAAGTACTTCAAAAGCTGTGTACGAGTATATTTAGAAAATAACACCTCACCCGTCAGTGTTACGCAGCCATCTCTGGCATGGGGTGTAACAGCTGTTTAACACAGAATAGCAACACTACAATATTGAGGAAGGCAAGGGAGAGAGGACTGCCACATAGAGTTAAAATAATATAGCAAGTTTAGAGAGACGGGCGGTCGCTGTCTGAGCTAAAATGCAGTCTACAGGAAGTTTTCACAGTCATGAACTACATAGAGACCCAATTTTACATTTGTTGTTGGAAATGGTTTTTCCAGCATCCCCACGGTCTTAATTTTGTCTGGATCTTGAATAATCAGGGATTTCAAGAGAAAATCCCAAGTTACTAGAGCTCTAATACTAATGGGTTAAAAAGCCCTTTGAGGGTTTCAACCCAAATACTGGCCTAAATTTCTCTTGCTTTGACTGTGGATCATAGCTTGAGGTGAAACAGCTGCAGGGAATAATAGCAAACCAAAAAATTAGGTGGTGTAAAGCAGACTTTTCCATTTTTAAATGTAATGTTTATGTTTGGAGCTGGACAATACTTGAGAAGGGCACCCAGTTCTCCTCTCTCAAACAACTTTCAAGTTTCTTTCAAAACAAAGGCAGCGTTTTCCACTTAGGGGACTCATTTGTTTAAAATCAGTTAGCAGTGACACCTTCTGTTGCTTTTGGGAAAACAGTTTCTCCAGGTATGGAATTCTGGCTTTTTCTGTTGGGTGGTTTGTTTTTGTTTTTTTTTTACCATCCTACATCATTTAACATCAACATTTATAAAAATATCGAGTAATTGCAAAATCTGATGATACAGACACAAATACATATTGTTCATTCCACTGGGACAGAGATTTGTAAGGTTCAGTGGAAGTCCCAGAGCTGGGACTAAGTATCCTTACTAATATCCTTAACCATTTATCAAGGTTACTGGTGGTGCACAGCAATCACTTGTTGATCAAATACTGTGTTGCAATGGTCCCTGAATGAAAGGCTAAATTCAATATATTATTCTTTAAAAACACCTTACTTTTTCCACCTCTGCAGATGTTCTTTGCTGTATTTGCTATAGTTGTGCTCGTTTTACCTCAGTGCAATGTAGTGTATACCAGATCTCTCTTTTGTAGAGGCAACAACAAATACACAAACACAACCCTGGAAATTACTGTTTAGTGGAATCAGGCAGACTTAATTGTATTATGAAATATTCTTGTCAGTATCTTGAAGTGGGGAGAACCTTAGACTCACAAAACATTTTTCATAGCTCAGTGGAAAATTTCCATTTATATTTAAAGAAGAGTTTACTCTTTGGATAAAATGGCTTCAGTTTCCTGCAACATCTGTTTCATTGCCCTTCAGTTAAGTCTCAAGGACCTTTACATTTCTTATTACAAGGAACCCTGAATGTGGTCAGTTCCTTCACGTAGATAGTACTTGTATATTTTGCTAACTTTAGCAGGTTTTCTCCTGTTAGTTGATGAATATGTTGTGGCTCCTTCGGGGTCAAATGTACGGAGTGAAGTCAGTGTAAAACCCAAACTCTTTCAGCAGTGGGAACGGGGTCAGTGTGGTAGTGCGATTAGGTGGGTTTAATTCTGGTGTGATGTAGCGCCCCTGTCTGACTCCAGCTGGCTAGCCCTATTGCTCACCTCTTGTTTTAAAACCCCAGTGATTTTAGAATTGCCGCTTGTTACAAGTGAGAGGCTGAAATTAATTTTTAAATTAAAAATCACAACCTATGATTCTTGAAGAGAGCTGTTAGAGAAATGCTAGGAAAATAACAGTACTTGCAGAAATATATTTCTCTCTGATCCAGAGCTGCTCGGAAGGTCTGCCCTTCCTAAACAAAAAAATCAGAATGGCTACTATCTGGGGAAATGGTATCCCAACAGGCATGATCCAATCCCTTTTGATTCCAAGGCAGAATTTCCACTAGGTGTAGAAGTCAGATTATTCTCAAGTAGGCCAAAAGCTCATCTATGTTCTCAGTATCTTACAATCTAATTACAAGACAAGAACAACCAGAACAAGGAAACAATGAGCCAAAATTGGGCTGCATCGGTAAGCAGGAGTGATATAATCCTTGCCTTATTAGTATCAATTCTTTTAATAGGCACTGTGACAGGTGAGGGATTTAAAAGGGTACTTAAAATAGCACGTTTAGGCTGTGGTTCCATGTGCATTTCTGCAGTAGGAGTAATGTTGGTTTAAGCAGCTCTACCTCAGCTAATTGTTCTCCTTCCTGTCCCACCCATTCTGTTGTGTTCATGCAGCTGTTTCTGCAGATGTGAGGCAGAAGATGAAGCTGAAAAACAATTATTCTTTTCCTTCGATTATTTTTCAGCCAAATCAGTTCTCCAGTCCAGTTTGTGAGAGGGCTGCACAAAAATCTGTGTCGGCCTATTGGAGTGGCTATAGAAAATTGAGAATTAATAACCTTGGGCAGCTTAAACAGTACTGGTGGAAAGTGAGAAGTTGTAGCCTAAAGTGGCATTGCTCATATTTATCAGGTAACTGTGTGAAACCACAGAATTTTAAATAATTGGTGAAGAAAGCCAGTTGAGGATATGAAAGATAAAGGGTAGGTAAAGGGCCTTGAAAGCAAAGGGAAGTACTTTATGCTTGAGACTATAGAAAAGTCAGAGCTAGGGAATGAAAGAAAGGGAAACAGCCCTTTTTTCAAAATAAGCCATTTTCCATTTTCTTAGAATTAAAGGAAGCATTATACCACAGTTAATTCTGTAAAAACCAGTCTCCAAAGATTGAACAGTATAAAAAGCTAGCATCTCCACTAAGGTTTTAGTCATTAGTCTAGTTAGTTATTATTCTAGAGAAATGGCTGTACTTACATCTCTCAAAATTCGGTTAAATTATATCTTTGTATCTTCCCATCATAATAATTTTTTTTTTTTTTGGATGGGCCTGCCATAAAACTGGAAGATTTACATGCTGAGAATTCTGTTGGTCTGAGGAGTTTCCACCCGTTGTGGAGACAGTCTATAGACAACTCTCCCCTTGCCCTGCAGCCTACAAGGCATTATGGGTGTAGCTGGGAAGAAAGTGGGTTCGCCTGTATTACTTCCCAAACTGGTCAATCACACTCCTGAGCCTCGTGTGAGTTTTCCTCAGCATATTCTGCTTAGACAGGATAGTTATGTTCTTCAGTACGCTCCCTGTCTCAGCTGTCCCCAGGAGAAATTAGATGCAGCTCTGAATCTAGGCCAGAAAGTGTGCACAAAATCCAGTAAAGCTAATGAAAGTTAACTTGCACATGTCTGAGAACAGTAATTGTTCCTACCAGTTAGAGGCCACATCCTGCTATTGTTCCATATATCAAGCCCCTATTGAAGTCTCTTCTAAAAAATCTTGTACAAAAAGTCATCTCAGGATGTGATACCAGCCAGCAGACAAAAGGTCTTCACGTGTTGTCTTACTGGAATCCTGGCCCTGTTTCATATTTTGAGCTATGTTATAATTTCACCATATTGTGAATCCAATCTGTGTTATTTTAAAATTAACATTGTTTTAGAGACATTTTTCACTCTTAGGCAAATTTAGGGTTTGGTCCTGTTAAACCATCTGTGCATGGAGCTTGCATTGCAAAACTGGGCATCAGTTCGTTAAAAAAAATCCCACCACACCACAAAACATCCAAAACAAATTAAAAAAGGCCCTGCCAAATGACCCCCTCTAAAACAAACAAACAAACAAGAAAACTAAAAAAAAACGCCATGTATTCTAAAATGTTATTTGTCCAAATAAATATCTGGGGCTGAACAGTTTTCTAACTAGTGATAAAAGCATTAAATGTGTCAATGGAGTCAGAGAAGTTATAGAATTGTAGAACTGTTCGGGTTGGAAGGGAAAACCTCAGGATCAAAGCACTTGCAGTAAATGAGAGACTAGTAGTAGCTTTTCAGTGAAATTCTTCTCACTTAATTCTGTGAGCTGGAATATTCCTCAGATACTATGTTCATGCAATATCCTGTCCTTTTTGCACGTATTTTTCGGTTGTGCAGTGTTCAAGGAAGATGTGGCTTACACGGCTGTATTCTCAGGATAAATTCACCGTGGTTTCATTGAGGTCAGTGGAGCTACAGTGATTTATGCTAGCTGATACATTAATAATAAGCCTTAGGACATATTTTTTGACATGACTGTAGTTGGTCTCCTTCACAAAATGTTTTCCACTGCTGTAGAGCAACCGTATGTGTTAATAGCATTTCTCCTGTCTGAAGGGTCTACGTGCTAGCTTTAGGAGTTTGAAGTTAAGGAAATTAGGACAACATACAGGTGTCTGTTTATCCAGTACAGTCCTACAGCCAGCTTTAATGAAACCTAGCAACAAGCTAATGGGGCACAACAATTGAGGTGTATTAGGAGAAAATGTCATCATTAATTTTCAAATGACTGGGTAAACCAGGAGGAGAGAATGCAATTGCCGAGAATGAAAATCTGACCAGGACACCACAGTTACTTGCCCGTTTGTTTCTAAGAATGGCACTAGATCTTCAACCATTCTAAGCGGTCAGCATTTGGTTTTATAACTCATCTAAAACATCAAAATTAAACTTTCCTGTTAATTTGGTTGATGCAAGGAGCAAAAATTTCCGAAAAGAAGGGAATGTTAGCAATGTTAATTGATTGTTAACAATGTTAATTGATTAGGATGACAGAAATGCTCCCATGTAAGGAAGCTAACAGGCATAAATTTTGATCTTCCTTTTGATGTAAGACTCTGTTGAGCTCCCTTTTTCAGATGGTACCTCATTTTCTTGTGAAATGATTTACATTTCTCCTGGCTGCTGCTTTTGCTGTCTTCTTGCACATGTTCTCTAGCTTTTGGTGTGAAGGAGTTCCACCTCCATTCCTCTAATGGCCAGTTCTTAGCTTAGGTTCGTGCTCCCTTGCTCTGCTGTTTTACACTGCTGAGACAGCGCTGAAGCTGTCATCTCTTCCTGTCAGAGAAATGAGATATCCTGTTCTTTTTTCCAAAGACTGAAGAACTTTTTTCTTTAATCTTTGTGAGCAGCAAAAAATCTGTGGAACCTTCTGTTTGCCCTTTGCCGTTCTCACTTCTATAAACGAACCTGTGAAAATGGCCAAGAACTGCTCCCACTGTTCTGGGTGGGAACACCTAATCACTTCCTATTGGATGTGTTCGGTTGTGCCTCGTGAAGTATTTTGGGTATTGCTTTGAAAGAATGTTCATTAGCTGCAGAAGACTATTGCAGCTTATGAAAATATGCATGTTAGTCACAAGTATTTCTCCTTCTTGTAACGTTATTAGTTATTGAATGTATTTTTTTCCTTTTTCTCTAGAAGTATTAGCATTCTTTATACTCAATGCCTAAATTACTTAACCTTATACCTTCCAGTGCTTCTGACCTGTACATATCCCCCTGAACATCATGTTGATCCTCCTTTCTGTGACTGGTTTTATGAAATCGCCATTTATGTCGCTTTGGTGTGCTGGTCTTTCTCTTTTTCTGTGCAAAGCAAAAACTGACAAATGCCAGTGTTTTGCTGTAAGGGTGCTGGTGCTCCAGCGCCATCGACCTGTAACTGCTAAAAGCACTAACTACATTGTCTTAAAAGAGCCCGGAGATATAAATAGAATGTTAATTAATAGCAGATGGTACCCTTTGTGGCAAAAGGCCAACAGGGCTGCAGCAAAACCTCTCACTGCAGTTGTTACTCTCATCATTGGCAATCTGTGAGTGCAGCCCCAGTGAGGCTGATCCTCACAGCACTTCGGAATCACCTCTCACCCCCACCCCTGTCTGCTTTCACGTTTTCAGTCCTGCAGATTCTTTTATTTCTCTTGGGTGTGGTAGCAAAAGCCAAACAGCTCATGTGAACCACATCCATAACTCCTTCCCTGTATCCTTAAGGCTATAGAGGGACTAGCAAGCCTGAGCCCCAAGTCCTGCAAGCTTCTGAATAAAACTGAGTCTGTGGGAATTGGTAGTATTCGGTACCTCAGTTATTCGTAGTTACTTACTCATCAGTTTTATTGCTTCCTTTCTGTAGAACTCATGTTCTCCAGCATAATATTTTCTAATGTACTTCCTATTGCAAAAGTCAGTTCACCTTTCAGACACGTACAAATCAGATTACTCCAAAGAAGTCGTGTCACCCCTACAGAATAATGAGTTCAAAATCAGGCCTTTTAAACCTGTAGGTCCCCGTGTAAATCGATGAATGATTTGTCTGTTCCTAGGTCTCCTGAGCTATTTTCTGCTTTCAAGGAAAATGGTATTTACACAGACGTGTCCATGCACAGACACATTCCATTACACAAAACTCTGTGTCTTCTCATTCTTCTTTTCTCCCACATTTGTATTCTCACCCGGGGGAAGGGCCTTCAGGCTGCCTGCCGGTGGTGGTATTTTTTGTCACTGTTATTTAATGTGTAAAATAAATACGTTACATTCATTTTGAATAAACAGCAGCTGATAAATGTGCAAGCTTCAACAAAGTTTCACCCAGTTCTTGGTACAGTAGTGGTAGCCCTAGTGTGCATTCGTCATTTCTGATACTCCTATTTTCACATGATCTGTATAACTCGGTCTCCTATCTGACATTACAGCAACCAAGCTTTTGTTTTTAACATGATCATTATTTAAATAAAGTAAAAAGTATTTTAAAAGAGTAAAGTGAATAGTGTTTCTTCAACTGTGAAAGAAGTCATAGCATCTAGGAAGCACTGTTGCTTGTGTTTTGCTGCTAACCGTTACAAAACACAAAGTTGGGATCCTCAAGACTCGCACCTGAGCTTTGGTTTGCACGCTTGTTTTTCTCAATGGTTTCTTCGTGGTTGATATTCTCATAACCTACTGACTGCCAGAGATTGCACAGGGGTAACATTTTGATTTAAACACTGTACATTTGATTTAATAAAATGACCATTTCCAGGCAGAAAGAAGTAATTGAGATAATCCTTAACCGTAAAATCATATCCTTCTGTTACTTCAACTGAAAACATGAACTCCTTTGCTTTTATATTTTAAAGTAACACTAGAAATATATTAATCTGGTGGTTCCAGTTACAAATGGGGTTTTGGATTTGCTACCATCTCCCTTGATAATGCATCTTTATAATAATTCATTCATGTTGGTTAGCATTTCTAAAGAGCATTTCGAGATTGGAAGTCACTGGGACATGTTGAGGAGAAGCCTAGCACAGCATATCAGATCTAAGGAACTGTTGCTGAAATATTTCAGGGCTATTATTTCATGAGGCAAATCCTTCCAGCTAACGTTCAGTTCAGATTAGGGATTTAGAAGAAATTTGAAAATAATTTCATAAAAACCCCCTTGTATATAACTCTGAAAAAACCCTCAAGTCAAAGTCTGAATCCTCTGTTTTTCTATTGCTTAGTTTGTGTTTGTTTTCACAGGTCAAAGTCTCACTGTCCAGTGTCATCACATTCTAATCCTGCGTTGACCTGTGAGTATCTCACCTCTAAATTTGCTATTGCGATAAAACAGCTGCATGAAAACTGTTGTGACCACCTCATGGATACTGAAAACGTATCTTTCTTTGAGCTATCTTTAGGCATTTTATATTGGGGTACAGTTTGTCTTGTTATGTTAAATGCATGTGGTTCAAGCATGTATGCTTATAATATAATGCGTCTGCATTTAAAATACTAGCTCATGATAATCTCATTTGTTGCATTTTAAATGGAAGACTCGCAGCTTATCAAATCTACTTCTGCTTCTAAGGTACCCTTACTTTAAACCTAGTCCTTTACCTGGTTAAATCAGAACTGAAAGTTATCAAAGAAAAATAGTACATTTGCCCTTTGATGAGCAATTACCAAGCGTTACATGTTCAGAGTAAAAAATGGATAGCATTTTATTTTATGAGTCCACTAACTATTAGTGAATTAGAATAAAACTCCTGTGGGAACACATTTGACATTCACATGAATAACAGATGAGTTCATTATGATCCCCTGCTTATAAAAAGAATGGCAAATGAATTCATAATTATTAAACATTTAAAAATAACGCATTCCCCCAAAAGATACAAAACTGCATGAAATACCCGGCTGTAGTTCAGCTGCAGGGCTTTGAAGAACCTGAAATGAAATGGTAGCACGGCTTATAGCTGAAGCTGAATGGCAGACTGATGATTTGGTCATTTGCCATAGTCTTTAACTGGTTGGTACTGAAGGTAATGAAGATTCATATTCTATTATTTAATGCATTTGAATTAATTCTGCGATTTTTAGATTAATCTTGCTTCCAAAGCAGAGAATGCAGATTAGGTATATGGTGCATGAAAGGATTATGCTGGGTGTATGTCTAAAGAGGAGGATTACTGCACATATGGCTACTGACATGTACTCATGTTGTAAGTGCCTTTGGGCGTCTTATTTGAAATATAGAGTTGAATTTTGTAGGGCATTTTTGTTGATGGCTATGTGGTTGTATATATTACAAATACCACTCAGGACAGCTATTTTGCTAGAAGTGACATTCTCAAATACTTGCCAAGCTGTCACATTAGCATACGGCTCACAGCCTGGCAGGAGACAGCTCTTCTGTGAATCGTCACCTCTGCCCTGTGGTGACACTTAGAGCACAAGGGTCTCAAAGGATGCCTTGTCTGCCAGACAGAGGTAAGAGATGCCAAGAACAAAGTTCAGAGAACACCACAGAGGACTTACAGAGGAGGAGCAGCGGAATATGGAAAATCCTGATCTTTGAACTACCTGCACTAAGGACATAAATAAGAAAGAGATCAGAAGTAGATTGAATTAAGATTGTTCTAAGGGCTGTCAGCACTTAAAGAGATCCGGAATTCTTGTCTCCCCAAATCTTACGTGATCTTGACAGCCTTTATGGAGGGGAAGACGACTGGGATTTTCTGTACGAGCTCTCGCCCCATGGGTAGCTCTCCTTGGTTCTCCAAGGAATAATGCCATATGTGACATCTGTATTCCTCTTCCCAGCATAGAGGTAAGGGGATGCGTGAAAGACCTTGCATGCATATAGATTTTAAAGTCACCTTGCTACATGTTTTCCCAAGTTCCCTTCTCCTTAGCAGCAGCTCAGGCTCTAACACAGCTCTTGCCACCATCTGTGTTGTCATGCTGATATCAGGAGAAAAAGAAGCTGCGTCAAATGTGATCATATTTGTATTTCACTCAGAGGTCTGAGATCTGTGGTCCGTCACAAGGTGGACTCCGTGGCTGACCTAGGCTGTGTGCTTGAGGAAAAAGGGCTGTAAAAACACCAAATGTGGAGTAGGGAGGGAAGGGTCTCGGGATTTTGGAGGGTGAGTGCCATGTATACAGTCATGAAAAGGGCTGTGAAGACTAGAAATATATTAATAAAACAGAATTCTGTAACATAAAAGTACACTTTTCTCATCCTACTAGGGAAAAATCAGTCAAAAGATCAGAAAAACCTTTAGTGCCGTACACAGTTTGTGGAATTAGTTGAGAAACTGTGAAATGAAGATAAAATCTCTTTCTGCTTTGGAACAAGAATCACCAGATGAGCTTTGGAAGTTGCATAGCTGCCAGTGGGAGAATGTGATTGATACACTGCTGAATTTTAATTTGAAAAGTTTGTTGGCACTGCGTGACTGAACTTGTGACTTGTTCTGGGTGGGTAGGGTTTGGATGGATGTTCAGACAGCTAGGGCTGACCCGGTCCTTCAGGGGGAGGTGGAAAATGCCCGAACCTAAATCCAACAGATAACAACTAATTGTGCATCAGGGAAACTAACTGCTTCCTGGGTCCTGCGGATTGCTGGCTGAAGTATGTGGTTTGGTTACAATTAGTGCCTTAATGTAGAGTTTCAATTCTATGGGCCCTGTGAGGACAGTGAAACCTGCTCTATCTGCGATGTCTGAAGTGGGTGGTATGAGCCGTTGTATTCATACATTCACATGTTCTAAGACCAAGGAGATAATAGCAGCTGTTCGTGCTAACTATGCTACATAGACCTTTTTTCCTCCCAAAAGATAAAATTTTGGAGGTTTGTTTGGGATGGTTTTTTGCAAAGCTGATACATTATGAATGCATTTCTTAGGAAACTTTTAAATCTTCTATTTTAAACCAGTTAACTTCTGTTGGAAAGACAGTCACTTGTTTGTACAGCATTTAATATTGCAATGTACTTGTGATTGTGGATATTGGAGGTAATTGTTATTGTAAACAAGTGCACAAGGAGAGACATGCTGTGATAGCTCTCCAGCTGATGACAATGGAATATGTATGTACTTTTTCCATATGAAAATCTGATGGCATTCTCTTACTAGAACCACTTAGAAGTTAGGACATCCAAGGACAGTCTGCTTTAAAAATCTTGGGTAAGTCACTGAACCCAGTGTCACGTCATCTCTGTTCATCAGTGTCCCAACCATCTGCTCCCTCAGCCAGGCCACGGCTGGTCATCACCACCAGCAGGGTCCAAAAAATGATCATGAGAAACATTATCAGGTAGTTTTCTGTTCCTTGCCAACACATTAGATTGCAAGTTAGTTATTTCAGTGTTTGCTTGATAAAACAGGAATCAATAAAGCTTGTAGAAAGCTGTAAGTTCGTTACTTTTGACAAAATCAGACAACTGTGGTCACTAAGATTCCTTTTGGAAAATTAGGAAAGGAACAGCAGCAGAAAGGAATTAAGACTTGGAATGGGCAAGTCCTCACTGAGAGAATCAGAGGAGCAGGCATCTCTGAGAGGAAGGGCAGAATTCATATGCAGTTTACTTTATTTTTTTAAAGGAAACAGGTACAGGTGTGAGGAGATTTGACTAATTTATATTAGGATTAAAGTCTTGGCTTCAGAATGTGCTCACAACAAGACAAGTCTCTATCTCATAAGTTGTCTTGCAGCAGATAGCAAAACATGTTTGTTCTAAATCTTATGAAACAATAATTATACTAAGTAAAGGCAACTGGCAGTGATTGAAACACTAATAACACACTGCATTTCAAACGTTTGTTTAAAGTGACCCCAGCCTGTTATTTTACTGCTAGAGAACAAACCTCTCTCAAATTGCATTTGTCTACCACTGAAGTGCTCCAATAGCGCACACTATCCAAATTAAGACTAATTGCCAATAATTTTTTCACCAGAAGGTTTGCTATTATCAGCTTTGTTCATGTAAAATGAAGATTAAAAAATAGTTCCTCTTCTTGCAAACTGCTGTGCAAATTTCATCTGCTCTTATTAGATGGCCTTATCTCATGGGAATGAGATGAGATTCCTCTCATACAGGAAAAAAGATAGGCAATATAGGACTCAAAAAATTTCTGGATTTTAGTTGGCAAAACACTGTTTATGTGTGTTAAATCTGTAATATATGTTATAATCCTCCTGTTCTACTTCCAAGTAACGCTGCCATAAAAATTCATGCCAAGAAAGGAATAAAGCTTTTGAGTGGAATGTGTCCATACCATGGATTTAGCAAAATTTTTAAGTCTTAAAATATTTTATTTTTGCATTATCCCATCTTACGTCCCTGTGCTTTTTGCTGCCTGATTCCCTGTGTAAAGAACTCGGAGATAGGTTCATTAGGGGAACATATATTAGGTCTCAGGTGTGGAGGAATATATTCCTTCCTGAGTCAGAGCCAGCCCAAAGAGGGGGAAGAAAGATCCCAGGTGTTCAGGGTTCAACTACCCTGATCTCAGCAAGGGTTGGAGATGCTTTATGGCAGGAGCGAGTGAAGAATGGGGCAAGGGATTCTGCCATAACCGTCCCATTTTTCCATCATCGTTACGCCGGGACAAGTGTGCAGTGGTAGATGCGGGAGCCAAACCCAAGAGTCTCCTTCCTCTGGCAGTCTGCACATGGCGTCTGGCTTGTGCTGCCTGAGCCGTGCAAACCGGGCAGATCGGGTGCCCACCTGAGCAGAGCCAGCTCTGGGGTGGTTGGCCTGGGAGACCCTTCCCAGGAGAACTGTGTGAAGGGCTGCAGAAGGGCAGAGCTCCGCCTGCAGTTGTTATTTTCCAACACTGTCACAGTCTGGTACAAAACAGCGGTGCGTGGCTGCGCCGATGCAGACTTTGCTGCATAACTTCTAGTTGACTGGAGGGATAAAAATAATCCCTGACATAAATCAACTTCATTCTGCCTCAGGACATAATTTAAATACTTTCTCCTGGGTGTTCTTCCCTCTTTATAAAAGCAGCAAGTTCACTTTCTAGCCCTCACACTAATTCTGGAAAATGTTTCATGAGGGACTGTGCCGTGGTGCGGATAGAGCTGCCACTGCACAAGGATACAAGCCATTTCAGCTAGGGACACGGTGGCAGGAAACAGAAAAGGTGGTTTAGAAAGGCTCTTGAATATTTCCTTTCCCAAGACTGCATGGCCAGAATGCTGCTTGAATTTATGAATAGAGCAGGACAGAAATTTTGAAGGATTTTTAAATTCCTAGAATAACAGAGGTTTGAAAGGACTTGGACCATTTTTGAGATTAGGTTGAATGAGTCAAATAGTTTCAAGTGAAGTAATAGGAAAAACATGAAAACATTTTCTCAGTTTTTAAAGGAAACATTTTAACATTCTTAAATTTTTTCATCTTTTGAAATTGAAATACCATTTTCCATTTCAAAATTAATCTAAATAAATATTTTTGAAAAAGTAAAATATGGTTTTTTTAAATAGTGTGAAATGTTTTAATTAAATGTATTATTTCAGGTTTGCTTTAAAATTACTATTTTTTTTATTTTATAGGAAAAAATATACTGTGTGAGCTCTACATGAACTGAGGTTTCTCCTTGCTTCTTTCTGACTTTTTGGTTTGGTTATTGAACTGGGAAAACATCATGTGCTCAGCTCTATTTAGGAAATCTTCATGAGACACTGTCCTGAGAAGGTGACTTGTGGAAAGGCAGTTGCTTACACCTCTGTTGGTGTGTGAGGGTAACAGCTCCTCCTTTGCGCTGTACCACTGTTAGACCTTGAGCCTTGCTCCATACTCTGCCTGTGCTGTGCTCCTGTACTGCCTGTGCAAGGATTTGTGCTTCCAGCAGGCTACACACAAAAGGGATTGCTTAGTTCTGATATGGTTATGGGATGCCTAACTAACATGTTGTTATCTCAGTACACACTGAGTAAGAGAGAACTTACTGGTCACAGATCTTTCCATTATATTTTGTGTTTCTATTCTTCTCTTTCATGTTCGTGTTCTCTTGTCAGCTACCAGTTCATTTCAAATAAATACATTTACAGTTTTCATGTAAAGTTACAGAGCAGGAGGTGAGAACTAGGTGCCCAGACTCCCTCTTTTTCTCAGGCTGATCTGGACAACTCAAACACTAAACCATCAGATCTGGGGTTCTTCTCCCATTATTTGTGTTGACTCTGTGTGGCTGTCTTGGAAGGATCCTTAAGGATTTCAGAAGGTGTTTTCCTCGTTGTCGCTGCAACACTGTGGGCCTTTGGAATCTCAGGAAGCTCCTATGTTTCCAGGAAAGGCTTAGCAGACCTTTCCTAAGGGGAGTAGATAATGAAATCAATGCTACGTGTCTCCATTCAGAACAACACTACCGATTTGTGTGTAGGATTGCTCTCTCTCATTTGGTAGTTGTGGGGGTGTTGTTTTGGGCTTTTAAAAAATGTATTTTATAGAATAGTCAGTAGGGTTAGTCTAGTAGCTAAAATCTTCAGCAAGAGGGTGACACTATGGACAGTGAAAAACTAAGAGCTAGCCCTTGTAATCAAACAGCTAGTAAGATTTTGCAATCCAGAGAGACAAAAATGAGCAAAAAGAGGAAGGGAGCACTGTCAGTGGAGTTCTACAGATGGAGAAGGGGGCAAGCCTTGATTCACTGAAGTATGGAGGCAGAACCTGATTTTTAGCATTTCCAAATGTGTACATTTCAACATATTCTGTTTGATACTGGCAATGCTTTGTGCCTACGCATTTCTAATTTTAACTGTTCTGGGTTTTTTTTACTATCAAAGAGGGGGGTTTATAGTTTCTCTTCAAACTGATTTCTTAAATCCAGCAGAGCATCTCCATTCTCAGCCCAACAGCGGGTTTTTAGTTTCTGCATAGGTATGTGGGGCTTTTTTGTCCCAAATATTACTGCAACTGTTAAACTGCACACAGCCAGCAGAGAGGAGCAGGGGGGCACAGATTTACGCACATCGACTGGGTGTGCTGACTTTTCAGTACAAAACAGCAGGGTTATTGCATTGCATCAAAGGAAGAGCCTTAGCCTGGAAGGGACATTTCCCTGACATTGAACTGAAAACATAGGCACAGTGTAATGGATCTTAAAATCGTCTGGAGTATCTCTAGGTGCCGGTGGTGTTCAGTGTTCACGTGAAGATCCCTGTGCTCAGCGTGAGCAGAGACTGGCGTGAGACCTCTTCTCATCAGCCTAACCTTTCGGACAGGTTCTAGCAGGCAAGCAGGAAATCAGGAAAACGGTACATTTGCGCTGCTTGTCTTTGTGCAGGGCTATGGGAGGGAGTATTTTGAATTGAAGGATGCAGAGTTTGGAGAGGTTTAGTCCTCACATATGCCTTGACACACTCTAGTGGCAGAAACTCGCAGTGCCAGTGAGGCAATGGAGCCCAGTCAGAATCTTTCCTTTTTGATGAGAAGCAATAGTTCCAGTGGGTGAAAAGTTACGTGATCATTACTGAAAGAAACCTAGCCATTCAGACACTGCTGTTCAAATCCTGTGCTTTTATAAAGCTTGTATTTCTTTATGTTTTAATATATAAATTACTGATTCAGGGATTTCACTTGTTCGACCCGTGTAGAGAGTTTGGATGAACACACCCTGACCTAACTGACTCATTGACATATGGCCACAATATTTCTGCAGTATATCAAAGTCAATAAACAGCACCTACCAACAAGTCCTAGACACCCTTTAATGGTAATGGGTACAGATCTTGGGCAACCTCATCTTTTAAACAACCATCATTAAATACTAAATCAATAACCTCATAAAAAGATGTATTTATAGCTAAACTCTAAAACTAGTGGGTTTGCTTATTGAACTAATCATAAATGATTCACTGTTTTGTCTTCTGAGAAGACGTAATGGATCACTTGGCTGCCTCAGTTCTCTCCTCATTTTTCCCTTTGTGGAGCTACTCCGTGGCAAAATCCCTCAGATAATACAGTAAAGTATCTAAATACATTCCCTCTCATCCCAGCAGTTACAAAGATAGCCCAGCCTACGGTGAAGTGTTTTCTCAGGAACAGGAACTTTCTGTTGCAATACTTTTGCTTTGGCTGTGGGCTGCTACTGATCCTCTAACCTTGTTGCTGTTACAGTTTGGGTTGCAGTAGGGTGGAGTATCTTTTTGTGTTCTATTGCAATTTACTCACTAATGATTAAAGTATTTCTCATAGCACAATTCAAAATTTCCCTTCCTCAGGAAATTTAGCTGTTTTGAAACTATTCAGTTGCATCCCAATGAAAACAAAATCCCATTTCCCGCAAAACAAAAAAGTAGAAACACTTCGTTCTGATTTAACACTTGAATTTGTTATTGTTGCCTACAGGACCCAAGCAGATTACATGTATCTAAGGCTCTGCCTGTTCTTTCTTCCTCGGTTTTAGGGTCTCCCTCTGCTCTTTCCTCAGTTAAACATGACCGCAGGTTTCCTCTGCGGTTAACCTGTCTACTGGTCAGGATCATGGGGGGAGTGGGGCTCTGTGTATCCAAATTTCCCATTATCGTTCCTTCTCTTTTTGCTAAGGATTTGTAGCCTTTTCCATCTGACATCCATAGCCATTGCTATCAAATTGTACATTAGTGTGTATTTTGCTCGCCCATTAAGCAACTTTTGAGTCTTGCTTTCTGGTTATCTGGGTATAAGAGAGTCACATAGACCTGTTAGACTGGCTCTTCCTGCTCTGCTTCTGAGGGTTTTTAATTAAATTTTTAAGGAACTTTTCTCTTTATATGGATAAGTTGGTCCAATAACAGTAAATCTAAATGTTCTATGTAAACGGAAATACTTACGTGAAAATATGACTTTCCCCCAACTCCCTGGAGATGCTTGCTTTGGATTTAAGAGGCTGGTGCAGCTCAATCCTAAATACTGGAAAGATGCTGACCCAAAATTAGAACGGGGGTGAACAAGTAAATCTCCCTTTGAAATCAACTGGGAATACTGCCAGTTTACACTGGGAATGAATTAGACCTTGAGTTTTTTTGCATCCTTGTTTAAACTATCATTCTAAAATAGCATTGTCAGAGTAGATATATAATAAATTTTTAGTTATGCCATAATAAATTACATCATTATTAGTGATTAGATCACATTTAGAGGGTTTTTTTTTCCCTTGCTATGTTGTCAGGTTCCATGAGGACACAAGCTGTGAGTTAGGATGGAGCTTTGAATTCTTTTTTCTTGGGGAGTAGACAAGGTACTGCCAACACCAGGCATCTGTTGTGCATTCAAACATCTCTACATGCAGCCCTATTTGGGTAATGCATTATTTTTCTCACTGTTCTGTAGTGATATCATTAGAAATGGAATGGCATTATCATTCCCTGAGAGCTGTGCTATCTGGAGGTCCGTGCTCCTGGTTAGCAGAGCTGAGAGGGCCAAACTTTGGGGAACAACTCACTGCTCAGTTGAGGCAACACTGTTCAGTGTTGGTCTCATGTATCCCAGGATTATAAATATTGCTTTACATTACTGTCTGTTCATTTGTGATCTAGACCCTAATCCAAGAAAAGAGTATATCAAGTCATAAGAAAAAATAAGGCAACAATGGATGACAGCATCAAGCATACAGCCTTGAAGGATTCAATTGCTTGTATCTAGTGAGGCATCAGTTGTTAACCTGATGGAGTTTGCAAAGCTGCAGCATGGAAATTCAATCTTGGCATTCACTGATGCAATAATCAGTGTGAACTACTCAACTTTTGATACTTTATGTTCTTGCTTTGTCCATCTTTGCATTTTAAACTAATGTCAGATGACTCTATAATTTATTTTTGCATGTACTTTAGGCTCCCATTATAAATAAATGAACATTTGAGTGTTGCACGTCAATGTCTTAGAAGTCCCCTCAGGGGCTTCCTTGGTGGGAGGGGATCTTTCTCCAAGACAGAAGGGGACAGACTTGGAGCAGAGAAGCTGTAATCTAGAGAATGCTAGAAAATTCGAATTGTTTGAATGGACAACAGGAAAAAAAATTAACTAAGCATAAAACTAACTCGATTACCTTGGGCAAATCCTCTCAGCTGCACTGAGGATTTGTGTCCTCGGGAGCAGTCAAATGAATATGGCTGTCCTGCACTCAGAGCCAGTTTGGATTCCAAAATAATACAGCTCTTTTCCTGCCAGGTTAATAATGGAGACTGGTTGACAGATTCTTCCATCTGGTATACCCAGACCATACTTTGCAGTGCAGGTTTTACTAACCACGTTATCTGTTATTTCTTTGCAAGGTGACAAATTAAGCTTCTTTCTTTTTCCCTTTCCCCTGGACAGTGAAGAGCTTTTTTTAAGAACAACACCAAATAAAGATATTCTGGGCTGTGAGACTAAAAGCTTTGTGATGTGGCTATGATTCCATTCTTTTCCTTTAAGGATGCTTAATTTGGAAGTTTTAAGTAGTTCTTCCTTCTGGTTGAACTGTTCGGTTACCTTTGTGAAGTTTATGTTAAGATTCAGGAAATATATTATAAAAGTGCACAGGGATTATAAGGAAAGCCACTGTATTGTAATCCAAAAATTGTGAAATGGCTCATTTATTTGCCCTGTGACTCTGTAAAGTCACTAGACAGACAAATGCATTATGCAGATAGAGAACTGGAGACAGAGGTTATGTGATGCCCAAGGCCATTCAGTGAGTCAAAGCTGAGCCAGGGTGAACTTCCCATTTTATTGTGCCTATGAATAACACCAGCACAGACAAACTACATGAAAGAGCTAAATCTGGGGGCTGTGTGATGTCAGTGTGCTCTGCAAGGCTGAAATACTGTTTGTTTCCATCTAACTCTAAAGTGGTTACAGTGCTAGACATAAATATGACTAGATCAGTGTCTTATATGAAGGCCTTTTCATACTTAGTGGTAATAATCTCTTTCTTCTTTCCCAGCTGAGGCCTTTTTGTTTTTCCCTTGCAAAGAGAAAAATGATTTGTTTCAACCCTTCTCAGATTTTGAGGACTGACAGCTGAATACCGTGTCTGGCATGTGAAAGACGTAGTCACAGCATAAATGATTTAGGGATAAATGAGAGACACTGTTAATGACAGCCAAATTTTGCCTGCATTTGTTATCATAGAAAATATGCTATCTACCCTTGTTAAAGGTAGTATTTATATTTAGTAGAACATTGCTGCGTTGATACATTATATTCTTGGAGTTTGTATACTTTATCTAGCTTTAGATAGTTAGTGACTTTGGTTGCTAACATGAGGTGGCAGAGGAAATGATCCTGCATAATGAGGAGAAGTCGGAGTTAGGATCTGCTGTATGTCATCAGTATCTGTCAGTGACCAGCCTTAGTGACTTGGGCTTGGACTTTCAAGAATGAACACCATTTTTCCATGCCTTTGCTAACGGTTCTCCTTCTGATGATTGCTGGCCTGATCGTCGTGCGTAGTAAAACCAAAGTCAATCAAGAATCAGCAAGATTAGAGAAATATCCACTAGAGCTGCCTAAAGCAAGGTTGACAGATTTGATGGGTAAGGTTCAAGAGTGTATTGCAGCTGTGTTTAACTGGAGCCAATGTCTAGAAAGCCAAAAGATGGTATCAGGGTTTATATCTATCTACCTATCCCGCAGACTGCAAGGTGTTATCACTGATAGTCATGAAACCTTAATGACGATGGTTTGTTTTCCCAACTAGTTTTAAGGAAAATTATTAAGTGATTCAGCTAGGTCAGTTTTCATACAGGTAACATTTTAAAATATCCAGCTTACGTGTTTCAACAATTTTACTTATTTTTTGGCAACAAATTAGTTATCTCTTAATATGAAAATAACTTTTTTGTACTTGTTTATACTTAAAATCATAGGATTGTTTGGTTCTATGAATCGTTTGGTTCTATTGACATACATTCAATAATCTGCGCAGCTTCCTAACATTTTCTAGCTTCCTCAGAATATCAACACGAACCCAGTTTGCTCCATTCATTCTTCTCTAACCCATAGTGCTAATTTCATTTGCATGTCTTAAAAAGGCTGATGTTATCTTAGTCTTTGTACAGAGATATGAGTGATGTCAAGAGAAGCAACATTTGGTGAAGTGAATTATAGCACCTCTCCATTTATCCATGCATTACATACAGGAACGGATTCTTATCTCACTTACATTAACATGTATCACAGTGATCTAGAAAACTCCTGGGGCAGTTATAGTGCTGCAGCAACTTGCAAAAACATACAATGCTTTTGTTAATTGATCATGCTCCATCAAAAAAAGACAGTTAAGATTCTTGTTCGCATCTTACTGCTTCAGTGTATTCTCCTAATTCCGGTTGCTAATGTTTGAATTGTATCTGTTTGTTCTTGGGCCAACTTTGTCATACATCTTAAATAATTAATTTCCCTGATGATATCTTTACCAACAGCACTCATATTGCTGGCTCATTGTTCTTATAGATATTGATCTTTCTCCATTGTGAGTGACAAGCACTATATAATATTCCAAACAGGGACTCAACCCGACTTCTGGAATGCCGTCAATGCTGTACTGTCTCTAGTATCTTCAGTGGCATTTGTAAAATGGATTTGTCTTTTTATCAGCTCCATCACATTGGGAAGTGTTGGGTGGAAGCAGTTGCACTTTGCTTGTCTACGTGTCTCTTCCCACACTCCTCCCAGGATGACCTCTTACATCTTTAGTCCTGTGTCACTCCCATCCTACTGTCCAGGCCCGAATTTAATAGAATTAGTCTGGTGCAGGGTGACAGCCAGGAAAAATAAAACTGTTCCTTCAATTTTAATGAAGGGCTCAGCCCCCTGATCAGGTTGTCGCAGTGGAGTAAGTTACTGTATGTCAATGGAGCCATTAGCACTATAGGTGGTTTTAGTCTAACCATTTGCAAAGTACTGCAGGACCAATTCAACCTTTTTAAAATGGAATTTTAAGCTAAAATTGAAAAGAGTTTTTTAAAAAGAAGAGTCAGGTGAAGAGAATACAACTGGCCAATTACTGTGGCTGTGCTCATGCACAATGACTTATTTATTGTAACTTTAGTGTGTGGCTGAGGGTGTCATTAGAATTGGAGGGACCCATTTCTGGGATTGTTCAGGTGAAGGAATAATTGTGGTTTTGACCTATGTTCTGACTCTTGAACAAGTTCTACTGTAAGTCAGCATGGGTTCCTCTTTAGCCATTGCCCTTACTGATACCCATTAGCTCTTTATATATATACTTGTCTCTAGGCAAAGATCATCAAGTATGAGTTATGGAGTGCCTGGCATCATAACTGCTAATGAATTATAAATTAGTACATTTATAGAATCAAGTTAATCTGTAGTATAGTGTGTGTGGCTGATTTAATGTATATGCACACACACACAAAGAAGGGTGTATTAACATAGCACAAGTGTATCCTCAGTTGGGCAGGTCTGGAGTGTTGCTAATCCCCATGGTCTATATTCCTTCACTAGAAAGATGGGGTTTTCGACTTCCAGAGAGCTCCTGTATGCAACAGTTTGGCTTAGAAATAGAAAGTTAATATATCCCAGATGGCATCTGATTTTTAATTATTCAGATTATTTCCTTTCTGCACATATTGTGAAATAATATGCATTGTCTTTCTAATAATAATTTTTATCAACAGCACAACTTAGTATGACATTTTCTAAAATGAGCCCAAACAAGCCCCACTCAGATGGTTATCTGTACAGGTGTATCACTGTACTGAGTTTTAGCTCCCTGAATTCCCAGAACACTCAATTCTGCACAGACCTGTCCTGTCAGTAGAACGGCCTTCAATCACATTCTGTGTGTGCAGAGAGTAACTTTTTTTGAGAGACATAAGGGACCTTGATTTACGCCCATGCCTTGTAACTTGACTAATGACACATCAGTTCCTCTGTTAACAGTAAACAATCAATTGCTTTGCTAACTTTTAGCAAAACACATCCAGCTGTAATGATTTCTTTCCTCCTGCGGTCTCTGGGAAATGTGTCGAGTCTCAAGATTTCCAGCAAGCTGAGTGCTGACATTTGGGATTGAGTATAAAATGGAACTAAGGGCTAAAGAATTGATTCATATTTCTATTTCTCATCAAGCTAATTTAGTGTCAGTGACTTCAGCGAAACTGAGGCAGAGATTCAGCAGTGGGAGGAGAGAGCCAGGCTCAGAGGTCAGTCTTATGTTCAGAAGTGACGTGGTGTCATAGAAATTCTCTCAAAATTTTTGAGAGGCTTTCAGAAGCAAAAAAATCATGTTCAAAGCATCTTCCTAAATCTGTTGATACCCGTTGAAGTTTTCACTTTTTGCTTCAAGTGCTCCGAGTTGCAATTCATTATAACCTGCATGGCTATTTTTTTTTTTTTTTAATTCTTTGCATTTCAACATCAGAACTTTTCCCATACTGAAAGTTAAGCCTTAAAGACCTTCGGTCCTCTCATGTGCACATACAGCATTTCTCCCATCCCTCCAATCAGTTTTATAAATCACTCAAGAAACATTTGCAAGCTAGAAAACGAACACAAAATTCTCCCGTATTGAAAAGGTGAAGTTTGAGTAAGTTCCTAAAATACTGTTTGAAAGGCTGCGCTAACTTTTGTTTCTGCTGCAGACTGTAATGCCTAAGCGTTTTGATAGGAAATACTATGGCGTTGCAGTTGTGCGGTACGCTCTTGTCTGCTCTGGCAGCGGACACAGGTAGCTTTCGACTGCTTCTTCTATCTGAAGGCCTCCTACCTCTAGTGCAAAGTCAGGCTTCCTAAAACCTCTTCTAATAGGACAACAGACACTGAGTTGCAGTCAAATATTTGGATGATGTACATTAAGCCCTCAGGGGAATTCTCTGTTAGCAATTATCGTGTTGCTGAGCATGAGGATAAAGCATAAAGCAATTCCAGTTTTTCTAAAATGCCTGGAGTACAGGAAAGGACCCAAAGAATCCCTTTTCCAATTTCGGTCAGCAGAGATTCCCAGAATTTGGTTTGTACATTCCTTAGACATGAACTGTGTTCATCCTCCTGCAGTAGTCATATAAGCAAAATATCCCTGAGGATGTTAAACTCTTTTAACTACTATTTCAATAAAATAGTATGTCCTATAAAATTGGAAGCGCACCATTCTGGCAGAGCTTACTTGGTGCATTTCTATGAGCATACATCAGAAGAACTGCATGATAAAACCTATTCGTTTTTAGTACAGCTCGGTGTGCTGCATTGGTTTTATGCTGTGTATGTCTTTGTAGTGTTAGCACACTGCTGTTACAGCAGAGCTGGTACACAAGGCAAGAAAGCTGTGCATATAACTGTAAATCAGCAGTAGCAGGTCTTTTTTTATAATGTTTCCATCTACCGTACATAAAGCCATCCACTGATTTGAATAATTTGCTGAGCTACATAAGAAGACTAACAATATATCTAAAATAGGGAAGATCAGGCAATAGAAATATCCACAGTCTCAATCAGGATTACAAATTACAAATCTCCAAAAGATGCTAAAATGTAAGGAAAAAACCCCAACCCCGGAACTGATCAAAATTAGTGTCAGTCATTGATTTCTAGAACACACAAAGAGATGGTGAGTATAAATGTGTTACTTACAAGTGCTGAGGATTTTAGGGAATGAAAATGGAGACCAGGAGCTGGAGACTGCCTGCCATGCCAGCAGTGTTGATTTGGAAGCGATGGACACAAATAAACGTTCAGCAAAGCTTAAAAAGCTGCAATGCAAGGCTAGCCAAAAGTGTCCATGTCCTTACCGTGCTGTGGCTGGCAGGCAATCCGTGTCTGGGAGCCTTCAGTCCCTCTAATCAGGCTCCGGGGATTTTGTTTGCAAGAGAGATTGTCCTTTAAGTGATCAGTGCAGGAAAACAGAGAAATAAAGAGAAATGAGCAAATTGTACAAGGCAAATAGCTGCAGGTCTTTAGCATGCTCCCTGCGTTTTCCTGAGCTGCATCTGCAGTAGAGAAAATATCCCAAAAATAGCTCAGGCTGCCAATGACTTGCTGAAACCTGAGAAAGAATTGCTGAATTTAAAGATCTGGGTTGCTGTGGGTGTATGATTAAAGTGAGAAATTGCTGGCAGGAAGAACCTAGGATGAAACCACATGCTTAAGGAGTAACTTGTGAGTTCATTGGTATCAGAACATGAGCTGACCTCTGATTTCCCCCTCCTCCACCCAATGCCAGTTAACCCTTAAGAGCTCAGTGTGGAAGAAAGTTCTCAATAGCAGATGGAAGAGGGAATATGGCTAAAAGAAGTTCTTTTCAACTGTAATATCTGTTATTTCCTACATTTCAAAACAGTCAGGCAAGCTGATGTCTTGGAAACTGCACAGTTGTAACTTCTGGAACGCAGTCTTGTATAGGGTATATACTAAATGCCCCCTTTAAGCCATTTGTCGTCTCACAGATTGGAAGAGGTTTCGGGTCGTGTTTTGAGGAAGAAAGGAAGGATAACATAACACTTTAGAAAATCTTCTGCAACCCAGACTTATGGACAAAATATCAACAAGTGCCAGCGTCCTTGGCGCAGCCTCGGAAGAGGCACTGGTGTCCCTGTACTGTGCCTAGAACAATGACAGCAGCTTAGGGACTCCTCCAGGTTGTTCTCCTCTGTAAGCGTCCCCTATGGATTCCTTGTGCTTGCGCACATCGCTGGAGTGTAGCATACTTCAGCCCCAGTTCTCAGCTTGCTCTCTGGCACTTTTTTGTGTTACTTCCCTGATTTAGAAGAGAACAAGAAGCAGTTGGCACAAAGCTGGGTACATTGGCTTGACACCAGTTAAGTTTCCCAAGCAGTGCCAAAAGTAATCCTCAGTAACCTATTTAGGACAGTATTAAAGCTGCCAGAGCGTGGATTAGGAGCTAGTCCCCGGTTTTCTTTGTACTGACACTGAAAAGGGAAAAAGCTTCAGTCCCGTAACTGGGTTAGATTCAAGCCACATGGGACTGGATTATGAGAAGCTGCTGCTTTGGAAAGCAATTGTGCATCTGAGAATAGAGCCGAATATTGCCCTTGCTTCAGAATATGCTTTTCTTTTAAAATGAGTTTTATAAGATGTGCCAAAGAATAATGGCATCATAGGGAGAACAAAAAAATCTAATGTGCTTCAACCATAGTGGTGTGTGATCACTTAATCATTCTGAGAGGACTGTCCACTTTACACGATGCAGCTATACTTCTTTAAGAGCATCTGAGCATTTTATCTTGAAGATGCTGTGTGCAAGTGAACGTATTTCACATGTGCTCATTGCTGTAGTTTCACACTGACAGTGATGTTCTGTGGGGCTAAGGAGTTAAGCATTTGTCCTATGAAAATAAAGAGGCGTTTAAGTTGCACTCCTCCAAGGGCAGCTGAGAATGCCTGTCTTCCCTTGTGTAGGTGCTTTGGAGAAAAAGACTTCTTATCAGGTCTTTTGGTCTACCTACAGTTCCAACTGTTCGATCATAAGTGTTCAGTAGCTAGAAGAGCAGGCAATCCCTGAACTAAGCTGGTCTTTTTGTTTGTATTTATACCCCAGCAGGCACTTCCTGAAGTACTGCTGCTGACCAATAAGAAAGGTATGAAATGTCTGAATTAGAAATTATGGCCTAAATCATTATGACTCATATTGCAGCATTCACTCTCAGACAAAAGGCAGTAAGCACTTGCACATATCTGGTGTTGGTATATATTATCTCATAAATTTCGTGGTGAGCCCCAGAAGTCTGAATACTAATCTGAAAACTCCTAATGCAAACCTTTGTTCCTGTCGTTGAAGCAGCAAGTGATAATGCAAAAGACTTTGGAGGCACCTTTTTTTTGTAAGTTAATAAAACCTAAAGCCAGTAACAATGACAGCTAGTGGGTAATTTATCAAGTGTCGTACACTGCTAGTGATACATCAGCGTAAGACTATCATTAGGGCTAGTGTCTGTGTGTCAGCAGATGAACTGTGCATTAAAAGATGAGGGGTTTTTTTTCCCTCACAAATGAGGTCATTAATTCAAACACTCTTTTTGTCTCTCCTTGTTATGAAGAGGTTGCTAATGCAACACAATAAAGCAGTGCTTCATCGTGAACAATCGGAAACTTAGTATTCCGAACCATTCTCTCCTTGTACCATTCTCTTGGCTGAATTTCATTAGTACTGAGAGTCTAGATCATAAATTATATATATGAGATAATGCATATTTTTGTATTTTTTAACTTAAATATAACATAGGGGAAAAGGGAAAACAAAAGAGCACGACAGAATTCGGAGAACAGATGGGTGGTTTGGCATGGAAACAAAGACGTTAGCATACGTTCATTGTTTTTATGCTGAAATACTAATGCTTATGGTGCCTATCAAATAGATGTATGAAGAAAGTACATCTTCCACTAAGCATGATGCTGTATATCATGATGCCTCTGAATAACCTAACATGGTCTAAATGTTTGAATGCTCTTGTTCTTCTTTTCAATTCAGTCATTTCTTTAATATGCTACGACCTGAGTTTTGCCTGAGCACCCAGTGTAAGCTTAGTGCTGGCTTTCATCTTTGATGTCCCTAGAAAGAAGGAGAGAAGTACCCAAAACTCGTGCTATCCCACCAGGAGTGACTTAGCTGTGACCCTACTGTGTAGTCCAGTCAATACATCATCTGCCGTCATGTCTGTATGCACCCCAGGATTTGGATTTCAGCATCCAGGAATGTTAGGGAGTTCTTGCCTGTAGGCAGTGGTTGATCTGGAGAAACAAAGTCCTGTTTCTACCAGTGCAGTCAAGTCAGCAGACCAGTGTGGCTGGAAATGAGAACGCTGTTACAGAAACTGGTTGAGCAAAATAAACTGGGAAATGCAGGGGAATGATTTACACACTTCACTGGGGCAGGATGTCACCAACTGCTTTTCCTATTAGCCAGTGTCTTGTTCAGGGAGCTCTTTGGAGCATGAATAGGAAAACTTTTGAGTCAGGGTGCTAGATGAGGTCCTAATTGAAGTAGTAAACTTGGAGAAGATCTGCTCTAAGTGCCTATAAATGGTGAAATAATTAATGGCCTTGGGAATAAAATAATATAATTTGCTTTCAGGCAATGTCATGCTCAGCTCAAACACCTACATAGTACCCACAAAGCCAGCTTCCTTCTGTTATCAGTACCTCGTGAAATGGTAGTAGTTGTGCTGAAGACACGTAGTTTCTATAAATCCTTCGTTAAAGCAGCTAAGGTAGGAAGTAGAGCTTAACTACAAGTTACTGTTTGAAACAGTTATAGGCAGAATCCTAGTTCTTCAGTGACAAGGTGGATTTAATTGTCTGACACGTGAGGTGTTTCTTTGTCTTATGAAATGACATGGAAAGTTGCATGATAGGAACAAAGAAGCAAAATAAATAAACGCTGAGATTTTATTTGCTGAAATTTTATTTTAGTCTTTTTCCTAACTTAGAATTGAAAAAATATCAGGATTCAGAGCAGTTTTAATTTTTTTTACTACATTATTACTAAATTAAGACCAAAATATTTTTACCAAACAATGGGGGGTTAAACTGGGTCTACTGAATCACAATGATTGAGAGTTCTTGGGGCATTTGAATAGTGTTCCCCATGTCTTTTAAGGCATCAAATCAGCCTTCTTCTGTGATGCCTTTCATGTAATACGTTCCTTGATGCTTTGTTTGATATTAAGGGACAATTCAAACACAGTGGTTTGGAAAATGCCCATGTAAAAGCCTAAACATAAGGTCCACTGGACCTTGGGTTGCTCAGTATTGTATGCTAAATAAACTTCTGGTTGGAATGCCAGTAATTCTCTGAGTGTGCATTATTTTGACTGTGAATGTTTTTGCCTTCTGTTCTGTCCTCCAAGGCATCGCTAGTGTCCCAGGACATGTTGTAAGTGTCAGTGCCTTGAAGAATGTGCCTGGCTGAATTGTTTCAATGGTGAGGGTCCGGGGTTGGTAGGATAGGGCAGCCTGAGGTTAATGGCCTTGAGAACTGCAACTCTCTGTTTCAGTACAGCCATCTGTAGCTACCATTTTACCTGGGCCGTCTGCAAAAATGTGCAAAATATCTCGTTTAATGACAGGAACCTGAAAAGTAAGGCCCCTTCCTGTGCCAGGCAACTGATTCACATGTCTTCCCACGGTATGTGTCTCCCCTTCTAGCCAAGGCAGGTTAGACACAGACACTCGCTGTTGTCTGCAGGAAGCTCTTCACTCGCTTTTTCTCTCCCCTCCTCTCTTCTATTTGCCTTTCTGCCCTGCTGTCTGGTACTTTCTCCTTTGTGCTTAAATCCCACTTTTAATCTCCATCTCCCTTGCCAAGTCTGTTCTGATTGTGGCTCATCCCACCCTACTCTATTCCAGGCCCATACTGTTGCCCTGTATTTTGGTTTTCTTCTTCAGCTGGAAACCTGCTGTTGGGATGGATAAATCTCATCCTGTGTAACTACAGGCAAGGTGCCAGTATGATAGAAACTCTTTGTGAAATTGATTTTCTTCTCTACAGAGGACTGACTGGAAGGTTTTGTGAGATCCCTGTAAAGATTTTGTCACAATCAATGAAAAAGAAAATAAAACCTCCTGAAACCAGAGGAAAGCCACAGCCCTGCCCTCCCTCTACGCACCGAGTTCCTCATCAGTTGTCATTGCAAATTTCCACAACTGCTTTTGGCACCATTTCAAAAATTCTAGCTCTGTGCTATGCTTTGTTTGATTAATGACTAGTTCCAGAGATTTTCTCTGGTGATCCTCACATGAGACATAAAGAAATCGGTTGTCTCAGCAATGTCTGGGAGCAGAATATGTCAAGGATATAGTTTGCTTCCCTGAGTTTATAATGAACCATCTTATTGTATTCGTTGCCCTAAGGTACTCATTTGATACATTCTGCATCTGCTTGGCCCGAGCATTGTAGGTTCGCCTCAGTAAAGTGAGAGAATATAGTAAGAAATTAAAATTAACAACCACCAAACCTACAATTATTCATATGTTATTGAAGCATTCAATTCGGCCTAAAGAAGAAACAGAGGAGTTAAATGACTTGTCAAGAGCTGCATGGGAGAACTATGTCAGAATCCAGGCTGGAGCCCTGGCATGTGCTTTTTTTCAATCTATAGCTGACTTGTACATTTTGGAACTATGGAAATTTGACAGTGTCCAAAATCAGTCAAAAAAATACCCCCAAAACCACAAAAAAAAAAAAAAAAAAAAAAAAAGGACTAAAATGCAGCGTCAGTAAGGTTCATGGTGTGTACTGTCATTCCAGAATTTCCCTTCAGAAACTCGGTACCTTTTCTGTCCCTCGGACCTCTTTGCTCGGCATCTGATTTCTCCATGGCAGTGGTGTTTCTGTCAGCTCGTGGTGTTTTTCCTCAGAGTGAGATGTCAAGCATCTTCTGTGGCTACAGGTACTCCTGAAGTTGTGTATTTCCCAGTTTAGATAGCAGTGTCTGTAGGAAGCGCTGTGTTCATTAATGTCCTGAATCGGGAAAGCACTGAAGCATGCACCTGAAGGTAAGTTGGCACTGCAGTAAGGCCATCTTTAGGGCTGTCTTAGGACTGTATCTAACCATTCTTTGGGTTATGTGCAATTTTCATATCTGAGGTACCGCAGTACTTTTCTGAGGTATTTTCAGTACAGGGGCTCTCTCGTCTCCCCCTGCATATGCAAAATTCTGATTTCCAGAGGCAATATTTTGCAGTCACTGAATCAGAGGTCTGACAGGGTAAGATAGTTCTGCCATTCCTGTCCAAATAGCCTGCCAGTTCCAACACCAGTTGATGTGGTGTGTAAACTGGCCAGCAGGGCTTCATAAAATTATTCTTTTCCTTCAACAGTTTAATCCCTTGGCCTTTTCTCAAGAAAATTCCTCATGGCTACAGTAAGAATTTTGCCTGAGGCCTGTAGAATCCTACTCGAGGCTCAACTGTGCTATTTGACAATTCCTAGTTCTAACAGACTGAAAAAGAATCCAGTGTGAATCCCTAGTGCATCTAATTCTGACCTTTCAACAAATTGGGTGTGGACAAAGAGCTGAACATTTAAAAGAGGGTTGTTGCTAGTATTAAGGAAGGGAAATAATTTGATGGTGAGTTAAAAACATCCCATTGGTTAGTTAGAAAGAGAACCCCCAAAGTCATACTTCCACATAATCAGCCTTCGGTTCCAAATAATCAGCCTCAAAGACTGTGGTACAGGATTCCTGCGTTACGGTTAATGGAAAAGAGTATTTGTTCAGACAAATAGAGGTGGAGGTTTTAATCCACTGATTTGTTCCATGTAACACATTTTTCCACTACCGCACCATGCTTTTCAGTAGTGTCACTTATAAACCCCTCCCAAGGTTTAAATTTATGGGGAAAAGGTTAGTGAAATGCGTTGAGTTTAATGTGAAGTTCTCAGCAGATGCAAAGCAGCAGTTTACTGTAAAATGAAATTTCAGTACCCTGGTGTCCCAAAGGCAGATCCATTACCATGCCTTCACCCCTCATATGTTTACGTAATGTTTGATAATTACTGACCAAGTTTGTGTCCTGTTTGGGCAATACAAAAGCCTCCTCACATCCACAGCTGAGGCGTTCTAGCATAAATGTGCTCTTCCTGGTAGCCATATCCCCTCCAGTGAGAAGAGGGGAAGAAGGACATGTAGGTCAGCATGGACATCTTGAGTCACCCAGCCTATGGGTGCTCCAGCCTGCAGCAGTCTCATTCAGCTTGGGGTTATGGTAGGCAGAGAAGCAGGGAGTCAAATGTATCTTACTGATGTCTTCCTCTCAATCACATGACAGCAGCATTCTTTTACTGGATTCTTAAGGAATATGCTCTAAAATACAAATTTCTTTGCCTTTCAAAGTGTGTTTCTATTGATGCCTGACCTTCACTTTACTGTAACTTTCCAATTCTGTGTCATATTAAAGAACAGTTTGATCTTACAGGTTGCTGAGGACAGCATTTCTGGTGCTTTCCCTGAGATGGCTTTTGGGGGTTTTTAAACATAAAACTTGTGTTTATTTATTTTTTGTAATCATGGAAGCCATTTAATCAGAATATTCAATTATGTTTCTCTCCAGTGTAAATCTGGAGCCAGTTTGGGTTTGGTTTAATTAGAACAAGATTTTCTAAATGAAGTCCTTTTTTTTCAGTGGCTTTCAACTCAATTAGGGATCAGAATCTTAACTTCTGTTTAGGCCAGGCATTAAGAAAAGTCTGTAAGTCTGTCTTTAGCTCATACTGACAGTGGTACTGTTCAGGGTACCTTAGGGATGAGCACGTGCTTTGATGCCTTGCAAGCCTGGGCCTGAATAGCAACACAGGGCTTGGGAATTTTAATGTGTTTTACCAGCCAGAGAAGAAATGAAATTATAACTATTAGTTTTATAACTGCCCTTAAAATTACTGATTTAATTTTTAATGTCAATGAATGTGTATTTTATTGGCATCCTAATTACTTGAATTAGCAGCAGAGAGTGAGCACAATTTATGGATGGAACATGTGGGAGAGGCAGAACGGGTTAGGATGTGCCAGACCCCATGAGTATGGTTGGGTTTTGTAGTTCCAGCCTTGAACTGGAACGTGCCCTGTACGTGTAGCATTACAAGACCCAGGATCTTACCTCCATCTTTGGAATCGTGTAGAGCCACTGCTTGAGTTGGCTGGCACCAGACTGTTTTTCTCATAGTGCAGTTTGCACTGAGTAAAGAAAGGGCTGGAGCCAGAATCCCTGACAATACATCAGGGAATCAGGTGGTCTGATGGAGAAAAGGTTAGTCAGGTATATATATCTTTATAAAGCAGTGGCTGTCTCCAAATATGTTTAACTTTCACCACTGCAGGTAAGTAGGCAATTTTGCTGTTTCTCTTTAGCCAGGAGAAACACAACTAGTGTAGAAAATTTACCAAATAAGAGCTTTAACATGCAGTTTAAAGCACAGGCGTGGCAAACAACAAACGCTTTTTGAAAGGAAAATGCAGCCTGAGGAAAAACGCCATGAATCTTGTGCACTGGTTTCCAGTTGCTAGAGGGCAGCATTGGATAACAGTGGGAGAATGCCAGCTTAGGTCTGCAAGCATCTACTCTGCGTTTAAATGTAGTACTTCTGAAGGATATCAGTGGTTTCCCAATTTTATGATCAGGGTTTAATTAAAAAAGCTATTCTACGTTGATTACTGTCTGAGTGGTTAACATTCATGTATTTACATTTCCGCTGTTTCTTTTTGGCTCATCATAAATGCTTTAGAGACAGTTGCCTTAGTCACTTTCCTTCTTTCAACATCTAACATAAGTAAGGAAATTAAGAGATTTTAGGAATACTTTCCCAATTTATTTTATTTATTATATGAAAATCGTTTACAGTTAATTAATTTTCCTTCTTGTCCAGTAGATGGCATCTGCAAAATATTTATGTTTTGGCCCCTGAAAACAGGGAACAGTGAGGTGTGAAATTTGTGACAAGTTATTTTTTTCTTACTTACAGGTGTTTCTTTGTATTCTGTCTCAGAAGGGTTTGCCTCTGCTTTATGTTGCTGCTTTTTGGCTATTCCTTCATTTGCTAACACAGTGAATGCTTGCTGCACATACATTTTGAAACCGAGTACAGAATCAGTTTTGCTCACAGTGCTCATAAACAACCAAGCACTAGAACAATACTTCAAGTAACTTTTCATTTCAAATACTTGTACAACCAAATTTTCAATAATAAACCATTTTTAAAATGTAAGGATCTAAAGTTCCTGCAGTTTCAGTAAAATTATTGAACTTTTTACGGTTAGATAGAGCTTTTTGTGCCATAGATGTCAGCATAAGAAAATCAGTCTTTTAAAATGTGGCAACTCATTTGGGGATTCTGGGTGGGACATCTTTATCAGGCATCTAAAAACTAACATCTCCAAATTGTGAGCGACTTATGAATATTTGAGTCTAGTTCCTCTGGGTACTACTGCTTTCAGCCTCCTGTGGAGTTTTATTTTGGTTGTTGATCATTTAACACATTTCATAGAAACAGCCAAAACCATCTACAGGGCTGCCCTAAACTTTCCTCAGCCAGGCTCACTCTCAGGCACGCTCCCTGTGTCTGGGAAGGGCTGGGCTTCACATTCCAACCCCGACCCTGACCGTGCACTTTGCACTGAAAAGCTGTCGGGTGCTCGATGTGGAACTGGATGTGGGTGGTTGCTTATGCAGAGTTTATCTTGCCAGACAAACCACGTTTCATAGGAGAATCCTCAATGGCTTTTTAGGGAAACTTCATGTACTTATAAACTAGTGTGAATCTAAGGGAAGATACCGCAAGGGACATCGGTTACCAAGTCTCTTCCATATTGTCCCAGATGCTGTCCCTGTGACTTTTAAGCTCTTCTGATGCCCTTCAAGGTCTGTGAGGACAGGGTTATTTCTTTAAACTCCTCTGTTGCCTGATGGCTTACTGTTTCCCTTTAAGCAGCATTTTGTTATTGCCGAGTCAAAGATGGTCCCTCATCCTACCCGGTTGCTCTCATCCCTCCCTGGACCTGCTTCTTACCCGAGTGCAGAAAGGAGAAATCTGTCAGAGAAGAGCTGAGACATCCTCTCTGAATGTAAGACTGTCATCACTTCGGCATCATAGATACTGAATGAATGTCATTAATTAGGCGTAGTAGATACTGATGCTGACACAGATTTCTTTCACTCAGATAAAAAAGAAGTATTTAACCATTTTTAATTGTTACAAAAACAAGGCCAGCTTTAAAGAAGTGCAAAAGAGCATAGTACTGTTGAAGCCAATGAGGTGAATTGGCTTACACCAGCAACAAATACGCTCCTATTGGCCTCTTGTGTTTTGACAATAATGTCTGCTAATACAGCCTGTAATTTAAACTCTTTGTTTTTAAAAAAGATAAATTAAGGAATTCATCTGTATGTAATGAAATGATGGGATGCATAGAAAGTCAGAGAAAGTTCAGCAAAAAAAATCTGCTTGAGCTAATGGGTTGAAAGACCTGCTTGTGTGTATGGTCACCATTTCCCAACGCGCTGAGGGCAGTCTGCCTGATCACTGGGGTCTGAGTCTGCAAGCAACTCCAGGCAGATGAACCCTGACAACCAGAGAGCCAGGCTGCAGAGCAGGTGCCAGGCTCTGGTCTCTTAGGGTGGTGTTCCTAGTGACTGAGCATATGAAACCTCATCAGACACCAGCGTGAAGTGGGGTTTTAGCTCAGGCTTTCATTTGCCAGCCTCTTGCAACCAGCCAACAAACTGGAATTAGAATCTACTGACACCCCTTATGGACAGTCTCAGTGAAGGAGCCATGGGGACTGGTATTGTCAGTCCTGCTGATTGGCCATGGAGCGCTGTGGTACCGAGACAACCACCTGAGCCTCTCCTGGGACCTGCGGCAGCTCTTCTACAGCCAACAGCAGTCTTTCCATTTCCTTCAGTGGGAGCTGCAGCAGTTTCCTGGTACCTCCCAGGTCCTGCAGGCTAGAATAAACGTTCCCAGGGAAGGCCACCCCATCACTGTTGTTGGGATTCTTCCTCTTCTCCCCTGTACCTGCCTTAAACCAACCTACACTGGCAAGAGAGTTCTGGAAGGGGGTACCAGACAGCTCTGATCTCCAGCATGTTTCTGCAGGGGTGAGCAGCGACTTGTGTCTCTACAGGCTGGCAATCTGCTTCCTTTCACCAGGGCTACAATCAGTTCATTTTTTAACTCTGTGCCTTTATCTGCAGGCTCTCGGTATGAAATTTCTTTTGGTTGTTTGTCTAGTTTTTAGTTTCACAACTAAAGAACAAAAAACACTTTTAGACTTTCTTTTAAAAAACTTTCCTTTTTTTACTTCTGGGCAGCAAAAAGCAGCCAAAGACACACAGTACTGAATAAGTCCAATTATGCTACATTCTTGTGGTTGAGTAAGACACAGAGCAACTAGAACAAACTAACATAAACAGGGAAAGCCAAATTAAATACTTATATTTGTATAGTGCAAGAGGATCCTGGGCTCAGGAATGTAATTCAATCTTTATTTATTTTTTAAGTAGACAGTGCATAAAATAGTTGGGGATCTTTGCAATGCAACTCTAAGGTAGTGGAATACTTTTTGACTAGAGAGTCAGCTAATACAGTATTGTAAGGGGACTAAGTGTTTGCTCAGCGTGTAAGAGAGCTTTGACAAATCTAAAGAAAGGATCACCGAGTCAGTCATGGCTCTTCATAATGCAAAAGCAAATTATCAAATGGATACCTGACACCAAATGGGGAGTGAGAATTTGGGTGTCTAAATGACACACACACAATCTGCTTAGCATTGGAAGTGTGAAGTTCTACTTGAAGCAAAAATGATTGTGGTATGTAAGGAATGCAGATGTTTATCTATATATCATTGCCACTGGGCCTTCTCACAGTCCTCCTAATAACTGTGCTGCAGAAAGAGCTTTTGGACTTTTCCAAAACAAATCTGACCTTCCCATCACTCCCCACTTCAATGTGCTCTGTACAAAAGGAGGTACATGAAAAAGTAGCTGCAGCATAATATAGATGTTAGGCAATGGAGGCAGCACGTAATTTTATAGCTGAAGATTGCAGTAGAAAGATTTCATTTGGAGGCAGAGCAATTCACTCACAAATTAATCACTCTATGCCAGTAACTCCACTGCTTCTAAGGTCTACCGGCGTGTTACCAGGTGCTGGGAGTTGGTCCCTGAAGCACTGACACACAAAATGGCAATTGCCTGCTGTTAGGTTGAACTGGAGAAGCTGCACACACAAATGCCAGCAGCCATCACTGGGGTGTTTGGGGAACGAAGGAAATAGGGTAGATAGTTACAAATGAAATGGGAGGTGAATCATATCCTTCATTAAGCAGCAGCCCAGTTAAGGACTATGGAGGTGATGCCTATGTCCAGATTCACCCACCTTTATGAAGGGTTTGTTTCTGCTCAACCTGGAGGTTGATTTCGCCTCAATGTTAATCTCAGTAACAATAATCATCAGGAATTCCAAATCCATGAAATCCACGCCCACACCCCAGGTCTACTCCGTTATGACTGTGTACAGAATTTGCCTTGAAAGCTGTGATAAAACAATAGATCCGCAAAGCTTCTGTGGCTTCATGTAAACATTGGGGGTGGGAGTCTCTCATCATCTCCCTTTGCCAAGCTGTCACTGCAGTCATTGTAAAGAATCTGTGTAACTGTTTTTCATTTCTTTGAATCGGTCACCAAAGGAAGGTGTCAGACATGGAAGCGTTTGGTGTCCTGGCCTGGGGTTTGCACCTTGCAGCCTTCTGGGGGAATAATCCCCATGACTCTGGCTCTTTGCCTTGCATCAGTTATAAGGACACAGGACAAAAGTCTCAAACTAGCTGGTCCAAGCATTTGTCAGGAATTTAAAAATGTTCTCATCCTGAATTATTTCAGCCCTTCAGTCTATCAAGGGAATGTTTAACCTGATGGGCTCGGCTTTGGCCAGCAGTGGGTCCATCCTGGAGCCAGCTGGCACTGGCTCTGTTGGACATGGGGGAAGCTTCTGGCATCTTCTCACAGAAGCCACCCCTGCAGCCCCCCAGCTACCAAAACCTAACCAAGCAAACCCAATACAACTATCTTTAAAGACATCTGCAGCTTTTGACACTGTAGGAAAAAAGCTCAGTGCTTTGCCTGGACATCAGATACATAGGAACTATTGTGGGAATACTAGGGAGAGCAAACTTCTGTCATCTTGCTCATCAGGCGTGCAGTTTTCAAAGCCACCACATGGCTCTCCATTTACACTACACCATGTGCTATTACAGAAGGGTCTGGGGCTGCTGGAATTCTTGATAGGATTGCCCTCTTCTCTGGTTATTTATTTTTGAGAGCCAGGGACTTCTCATCCAAGTAATCTGCATTGGGGGAGTAGGAAAGTCAGTGGATAGTAAGCATCCTAAGAGCGTAAGACTGCATATGGACACCTACTCATGACAGAAAGGGCGATGGTTTACTAGAGTGTTGAGATATATACATTCCAAGCTTGCCCACCCTCTCCTCTGCCTTCAAATCCCATTGAAGATTTAGAGTCTTGGAGCTGAACGGAGCTGACAACCCAAAGTACATTGCACCCACTCACCCTGCATGTGCCGCATGTATGATGAGGCAGGACATCAACATTCCTCTGTGGATACTGGGAATTACCAAAAAACTCTTCTCTATGGAGTACTTGGGCATATACTTATACATAGAATGGACTTGAGACTGAAAGGACTTTCTGGGCCTCAGGAACCTCCGTTTTATACTGTTGTCAGGGAGCAGCTTGTAGGGTTTTGCTGCTGCCGACAGATGTGAAGCGAGTATGTAGCGTCTGGCAGCACTGCTTCCCATGGACTCATCTGCTTCCAGGCAAGGGATCCTCCACATTCTACCCAGTGCACCATGGTAAAAATTAACAGAGCAAATTTGATGTCCGTGATTTCCTCCTCTGCATTATTTCTAACAAATGGGGTACCTGAATTCCTAAAGGGCTGGGATATTCTAGATATACTTGCCAGGTTTGTGGGGGCTCACAGGATGTCCAGCATAGTCAATGCCCAAGGGAAAGCCAGAACAGCTGGAGCCTTGCTCATAGTGGGAGAGCTGTTCTGTGGAAGGTAATGGAAAACTTTACTGTTCTGTTTTGGTGCTGAGTAACTTGATCTGTGTGGTTATTTTTATTCTTTTCTGTTTACATTCTTAGTGCCCTTTTCTGATTTTTAGACATATATGTACTTTTTCCTTCTATCTCCTATGAGCTCCTGGATAGTTCTGCTGAAACCCCTTCCCCCTAAAAACACAGACAAATGCAGATTAAAGCAATGTGCTTTTGCAAGAGGTCTGTGTTCACACCGTCACTCTCTGGATTAAGATTGCTGAGGTTATGTATGTGCAGCTGCTTTCTAATTAAAGCCCACATCTGCCCTGGTTTTAACACCAGTCAACTGTAGTGAAGCCATTAACCCTTTCAGTTACTTCTGCCCTTTGTCCTGTGGGCACATGAAAGGGTAAGTGGATTGGGAAATGAAAACCCAAAAGCACGGTTCTCAGTCTTGCTGGGTTTAGGCTCAGTAAATCTGAAGAGGGAAGAACATGGAAGCCAGGTCTCTTTCTGTTCCCTCAATCTTAATAAGTTTCTGGCTTTTAGTCTAATTGAGCACACGTTCAAGACTGGGCTGCAGTCCTTCATTCAGCTGCTCAAAGACATTTTACGTGATCATGTCTGCTCCCAATCCATTTAGTTGCTGGCAGGCCCCTTCTGGGAAGGACATGCATTTGTGGTGTACAGCGGGTTACGCTGTCATCCATCCACCCAAAGGATCCCCTGTGTCAAGGGAAGGAATCCTTAGTAATTTCTCACTCGCTTTGTGTTGCTTCAGCTGTACAGAAGTAGGAGAGCCCTGCGGTCTGGCTCTGAAGGCTCTGCTCTTTGCTCACGTAAGGCAGAGCCTCCTGTTCAGCTTGTGGAGTGCAGGAGGCCATGTCATCCAGAAGGGATTTTTGTATGATTCCTCTAAATGATGGATGAGATAAATGAGTACAGAAGAAAGTTTTGTCTCATTTCCTTGGGACTGAGCAATAACATAGGGAATCTGTAATATGAATTCAAAAAAAACCCCACACCAAAACAAAAAACAAAGGAAAATTTGGCCTCTTTGAGCCCTCTTTAGACTTTCAAAACTGCATCAGTTAGTGGCTTATTATGCAGGCTTGATAACTTCTGAAACTTCATCCAAATGAACTATTCAGATCCTGGGTGGAGTAACACTAATGGTGATGTAACAGACCTGAGGTCAATGCATCTCCTCCCAGTGTGTGGTCTGTGAATAATATGTGAGCCTGTGGGTCCCAGCAGCAGTGATCTCTCTGGGAAAGAATTTGAAAAAAAGGGTAGCTGTGTAACAGTTAATACTGCCATTTCCTTAAAGAATCCATTCACTGCAAAGGAGGAAGGAACATGCCTTTTCACCATTTGTCTTTCAGAAAGCACTCAGATGGGAAGGCACTCGGGCTGACTGAAGTTGGGTACACCTGAGGAAAATCTCTATTTGAGATATAAACTAAAGTCAGTGCATGATGCAGGTGGCTGGCAGTTTCTAAAGTCAGAAATTTTTTGTTTTGATGCCTACAAATGGATTTAATTGTAATGTGTGAGTGGTGATAATCACAGAATGTAAGAGAGAGTATTGAACAGTCTCTCTAAATGTGACTAAACATGAGCATTGCTTTAGATATTGCGAATTTTAGAACGTTCACCCTTGTGGCTTCTTCCCTCACTTGACAAATGTACTGGCTGGAAATGAATAGCTACATGGTTGTTTTAAGCGGAAACCAGTAGAATATTTTTTAACCACATGGAAGTTTGACCCTCCTGTTTATGTTCTGTACCCCAAAACGCTGTTTGGATTTGAAATGTTAAGTACCAAAGTTGAATGGAGAAGTTATAAATCTCTCTCTCTAATAGAGGCAGAATGCTGCCTCTTCTATAGCAGAATGATTTGTGTAATTATTTTGACCTGTGATTTTATTTATATCCTGTAGTTTCAGGTTGTGAACTTAATACTGTAGAAATTATTCTTGACTCACATGGTGGAGGTGAAGCTTGTGGATTGATTAGCAGTGGGCCTGATGGCTGTATGGAGGTCTTTGCGGATTTTCAGAGGGACATTTTTCCAATGTCTTAAATGGAGAAGTTTTTTATTTGCATCAGCATGGTCCCCCTTGACCATGCCATGGCCCATGGAGAAGTTCAGATGGGAACCAGGTCACCACCTTGGCAAAACTTAATGAAAGAAAGAAGCAGTGGAGCTTTGAAGCTTCAGCGTAGCTGCTTCCCATATACTTCTTGATGGCAAATGTTGGTTACGTGCAACATTTAAGATAAATATCCTCACATAAATTCTTATTTGTCAGTAGTTCCCTGTGAGCCATTGGCCAAGTTTTGCCACCACGTACCAACTTACTGAGGTGTAATAGTGTCCAAGGATGACAGCCATTGGCAGACAGATTCGTCATTTTGGACTGGTATGATGTTCCTGTTTTGTCAGCAGATGTCTTTTATCAGGGGATATTTCTATTTGCTTTTACCTCAAGTATACCCCTCACGTGTACCTTTGTGTGCATCTGTGTGTATGTTTGCTTGTGCCTGATTCCACTGTATTTATGCAAGGGTGGTGCCCAGTTCTTCAAATCCGTATAGGAATTGAGCAGTAACCAAACTTGCTGTTTAAAACACGTGTCTGTTGGGTTAGAATTTCTAAAGAGAGGGATTAGCTCACCGAACGTGTCTTCAGAGACAGTGTGTCTAGGATGTTCTTAGGAAGAGATTGATAGAGGCGATACAGAAAAGTAGCATCTTCTGGAGGATGATTCAGAAGAGGATTCCCATGTGCTTTTTACTTGTCCTTTGTATGCTCAGTCCTGCAAGTTTCTGGTGTTTCACCAGTTGCTATTGGAATATTAAATATCACAAGCAGGGTGGATTTCAATTAGAAATCCAGAGGAAGAGAGAAAATAAAGAGCCTTTCAACTATTCCCAAAGCTTTGGGCAAGAAAACTCATGATTCTGAAGGCAAAAAAGAGACCTTGAGAAATTCTTGCTGTGGATGAAAACTGGCAACCTTGTGGCTGATAGTTCTCATGAGTAGCCTGGTTTCCTCACGTTAACTAATATTTTTATTATTTATTCAATCGACATTATCTGTTACCTGTTTTGATGGGGAACTGAATTGGATAAGCATGTTTTCAGAGATGAAAAGCATACATTTGCATATATTCTCCCTGATTTGGTGATAAATATGATGCACATTAAAGTATAATAATGAAGAGCTAATAACCAAATGCAGGGTTTTTTCTCTTAGTTTTAAAAATTCATAATATGGGCTCTGACTTAGGAATTTATACACGTAAGATGACCTTGGCAAGCTGGGTCTCTGAGGAGATAATACGTCCGAATAGGCATGATTTATATATCAGAAAAATTTCAGCGGCTCTTCTATATATTGATATTTGACAGGGAATGAACTGAAAGCTAGAGTGCACATAATATTTTAGAGGTACAGATGGATTAGTCTGAGTTGTTATTTGTTGTTAAAATTATACAGTAATGCTTAGTCATACCTTAGATGCAGTTACTGGAATAAAGGTAGATTATGCCCTAGAGGTAAGAATCACCTTTATTCCATTGGTGCCTGTGCAATTAAAGCCATATTGGAGGGATCATATTGCTTTAATTCATTGGTATAATCTTTGGACAAGGCCTTTCTCTGGGTTAATGAACAAGCAGGCTTTATCTCCTAATGCCCAAGATTGTGTGGCATTTTACTGCAGTAACTAAAACATACCCCTTTCTATTGTATTCCTTTTGTGAGTCTTACTCTGTCCAGTAACTACATTTCCATCCATTGTTCCATGGGAAACTTGAAAAGAGAAAACAATAAAGTGTTGCAGATTAGAAAATTGTATATGAAATCTCCTGTCCAGCGTTTATTCACAGGCTGGCTTTGGACCAAAAGTGACCCCTTTATTTGCTCATGACACACCTTACTTATGTTAGAATAGTGTATTATTTTCCTAATGAACAGCTGAATTTTAATTGCACATTCAGGGAATATCCATCAACTGATGAAATACGGTGTGCTCAGCCTTCCCTGTACGAATGCCATCACCACTCTTCTGTCACAGAAGACCAAATTTTCTTATATGTCTTTTGCCTGGAATGGTTGCGGCAGCATTCCTCGCCAGAACGTTTCTGGAGGGAGCTATGTCTCTACACCAGCTAACCCAACAGCACTCACCTTCCGATTCCTATCCATTATGAAAATAACCTGGGCAAAGCTGAATTAACGTGGCCCTGTAGTCAGGGCATTTGTAAATAGAAAATGAAACCTGCAGAAGTATGAAATGCACACAGCTGCATGATAAGCATTGTAAAAAGAAGTTCCATATTTCAGAAAGCAGATTTTCTTTTCCCTGGCCTTGAACTGGCATGGAGGTAATTCTAAATCTGTAGGATGTACAGAAATAGCTAATAGCTTTTAGATGAGTTTTAGTATTTTTTTCCTAAAGCCTCAGCTGCTAGAATAATTGGATTCTGCAAGCATCTTAGTTTTCAAAATAAGTTCTTGAGCCCATTGTTGTGAGAAAAGCTCAGAAACACAAACCTCAAAAACTTAAAATCTGTTTATAAAAAAGCCCAAGGTCTATTAAAAAGGGTATTTTGATTTGGCTTATTCTTTAGGGAAGAAGTTGATTTATTTTTTAGATGCTTGAGATGGACAGTCCTTAATATCTCTCACACTTTATTACTGCTTAATTATATCCCTTCTGAAATGGTGAGACACTCAAATTGTAGCAGAACTTAACCAGTTCCTGTTAAAGCCTAGTTTTGTTGGCTCCACAAGAAAAATCTCTTCATACATCGCCACCAGTAGTTGCTTTACCGAAACAGGGCTGACTCACAGAGCTGAGACACCGTCTTGCAGCTGCTGAATACAAAGGCATATATCCCCATAACACTGCTACTTCTAGGGGATTCTTCTTCTTGGCACTTAGTGCCAAGAGCAAAATAAGAGCTCTTTCCTTGTAGCCTTTAATTGAGCTAAGCTCTCTTTGATTCAGGAGTTAGTTTTGCCTGAGCAATGAGGGCAGAACTAGGCCATACAAATAGTTTCAGTATAGATCAAAAGGTTATTGTGTGTAGATATTAACAACTAACAATATTGATATTAATGAAGAGACACACTGTGCTTACCATCTGCAGATGTTGGAGTGGGCGGATAAGATTTGGGTTTTAGGGAATTGGAAACAACCTGATTTTTTTTTTCCATTTGGTTAATTATGAAATGATTCTTAAAACAGATAACAGTGACTAATTTGGCCAATGAATTTAATGGGATGAAAGGCAAGTACAGAAACAAAGCAAACAAAGACAGGAAGAAGAAAAAACTACACAGGAGCTTTAGCTTATATTTAATGATATGTAATTGCTGTTGGTAACAGAAGGAAACTTTTTTCCAGAATTAGTAAGGTCGTTTTTCAGTTTTAGATGTTCAAATTTCAATCAGCATTTGAACACATGATAAATATCAGTGGCAGAGATCGTTGTTTCTGACTTGTACAAGGTTTAGAGAACACTTGCGTATCCTGCGTCAGCCAATAAATCTGTGGTTCAAAGGAGGAAAGGTATGTATGGGTGCTGTTACCGATCACGTTATTCAACTCATTCTTTAATATATTCTGTTCATAGGCTGTTAGGTTTAAAGTCTTTAATACAGAAGACGAATCTTCTTGTTGTGTTTTGTTTGGGGAGTTGCGTAGTTGTTGCTGGTGTTTCTGCCTGCTTGCTGCTGTGAGAAAACTCTTCGCTACCTTTTTTCTGTGCGAACCGTGGCAGCGCTTCGGCATTTGCTTCCCCGGCATTTCAGCTGCTTTACAGAACGGGACAGCCCCCAGCCCAAGGAGCCTGGTGTCAGCCTGGGCTGCTCAAGCAGTGCTGTGCTAGCCGGGTAGCGAGTCACGTCAGGGGTCTGCAAGGAGCCCTTCCTTTCCCCAAATGCCAGTCTCACACACTTCAGTTCAGCTTCGGCTAGCCTTTTTGTGTTCAAGAAACGTGGGGCACTTGGGTGTGTGTGAGACAGCTGTTTTCAACTCGTAAGCCTCACAGTGTGTCCAGGGCTCTTCTCTCCTCATGTACAAAGGTGAATATTGCCAAGCATACAGCTTGGTTTATTCCGGAGTGGGCACTAACAGCGGAACAGGCGTAGGCAGAAGAGCCAACACAGCACGGCCTATGCTCTAACTACTGCTAGCAACGTGTCCCCGAGGGAAAAGCTGCTCATTTCATGTTCTGAGATGGCTGAGAGACAGAGGCTTGAGAGCAAGGGCTGAGCCAGCCCCAAGGCAAGAGCTCTTCCCTTCCCAGTCGGCACAGCACAAAAGGGATGTCACAAAGATGGAGTGACTTGCTGGAGGCTCCGCAGAAGATCAGTGGCAGCGTTCAGCACTGGATCTCCTGAGGCACAGGAGTGCTTTGCTGCCAGCCCAGCGCCGCTCCCCAGGCCTTCTATCAGCACGTTACATAATGTTAGTCTTATTAACGAGGGCCGTTTTTATCTAACCAGAGCCAGTGAACCTTAGGTTGCTTCGGGGAGGAGGGATGATAATTACAGGATGCTAGAGCTGTCCAAGAACATTTTAAGTTGAATGTATTTGATATTAGGCAGATATAAAAAGACTGCAGGTGGCTGCTCTCTCAGCTTCACCTCTTGACTTCTGGACTGTGCCTCTACAGAGGATTTTCAAACACTTCTATGCCGGGACAACAGACAGTGGAAAGCTGCCCAGATACAACTCGTGTCCTACTGGGAGGAGAAGAAATGACCATCCTCATGTTCAGCTTCTCTGTGCATGAGGGTTTCATTCTGGCCAACAGACATAGAAAAGAAATAAACAAAAGAACCACACTGTCGGTAAAAGCTCCTACTTAAATAGCTTGTTAGAACAAAGGACTTCAAGCAATCTCAGTAATAAGCTACCAATTGACTGTAGAAAAAAAAATTAACACTGTGGGAATATCTTATATATAGACAGATTTTTAGTCGACCTACCTAAAAAGGCACATATCATCCATTAGGTTTTATTTTCTTTCAGTACTGCTAGAGGGGTGGGACTGAGAAAAATTGTTTTGCTTTGCCTTTTATTAAGTGTTGAATTTCATCAATTGTGTATGCTTTTACAATACTTTGTTGTAGGGATAATTTTAAGTTTTATAAGAAAACTTCTCATATTCAGCTAATCCAGTCTAGATATTGATTTCAGTGGGCATTGGAACTTCCTTAAATATTTTCCAGCAAGGTTTCTTTCATCACTAGTAAACTTGGACAGCAAACAAATGAAATGGATGAAAAATATGTATTTGGAACATGGCACGTAAGGAAGGGATCTTAGTGCGATAGCCCGTCACCAGGATGTTTGCTTTTGAAGTAGTTATTTTTTTAGTAAATCCTTAACTTGCTGTAAAATGTATTATTAGTGAAAAGCTTCAAAGCAAAACATTCTTCCCTCCCACTTCTGATTATTAGATAAAGAAAGGATTCTTAATCATATGGTTAAACTGATTATGTAAAATAGCTTTTTAGCAATTAATATTTGAGTGAAAGCCTGCTCTAGAGTGAAACCATAATGGATCTTTGTTACACTATCAGTTCTCATAAAGAGGCTGTTTAGTTAAGCTTTTTCTGTACAAACAAAACAATAAAAATCAAGTGTGAAAAACTCATCATTTTAGGACTTTTCTGCTGTGGAATATCAGTCTCTCTGCTGATAGTGGGGCAGATTTCTCTATCATTCCAAATCTTTTATTTTGGGGTATTTTAACATAATCAGTGCTTTTTCACTGTGATCATAAGGTTTCATTATTTTTTTAAGCTGTTAAAAGAGAGAGTGGTACTTTGGCATGGATTCACAACAGGCTTTGATGAGTTCCAGAAAAGTGACTGTTACACAAATACGAGGAATGAAAAGAACTTGTTATCTTTAACAAGAGCTTGATTGGATGTAATAAAAGTTCCTTGTTAATTTACTGAAGTTAGCAGCTATGCTGGTAATGAATTTATAATCAACAACATTTGATCTTCTGCGGAAGCTTTTGCCCCTTTCTCCCCCCAAAAATGTTTCTGGAGAGAGTCCAGATAATTTCCTTTAATAGGGATTAAAACTTTAAAGGAGTGTTGCTTTATAGTGACCCTTTTTGGCAGTTTATCAGAACACTTATGCAGCTGGTAAATGTAACTACAAAATTCTGTGGAGGGATGACTATTTTTCCTTAAACAATCTCTCCTCTCCCCTCCCTGCCACGGGCAGCACATTGTTTACAGCAACACTGACAAAATAAAGAATCACAAAAATGAGTTACGTGAACAGGAAAGCTTTGATTCTATGGGAATAGCTCCAAAAATGTCTTTTGTGTAGTGCATGTTAAATGAAGTCATTATCCTAGAACTTTGAAACAGTTCTACCCAAATAGACATAACTTGGGTTTTTTAAGTAATTATGTTACATTATGGTTCTGAGAAATTGTGTTTTTAACGTGAATTAGGACTGACAGTCAGATGTGTACTCACACAAAGGCTGTTGAAGTGTTGTGCTGCCTTTGTAGAGAGGTTTTCCTGGTGACTCATTTTGATTTTACAGTCCTTTTTACAAACTGGTGTTGTTGGCATTCAGTGTTTTAGTGGGGAGGAGGCTGTACGTCTGTTGTTGTTTCGTTAATTTTTTAAAAGTCTCTCAATCACCTATATATTCCCTTAAGTTCCAACCCCTGCCAAGTACTATCCTGGTCTACAGGGCTGAACACCAATAGCGTAGTGACAGATGGACAGGGCAGACAGGCGGCCCATATAATCCCTCCGAGGCTGGTTTTATAAGTCTATAAAAATGCAGTAAAGAAAAGGGTCTCATTAGGTGGAGGCAGGGGGCTGATTGATTTGCAGGCCACACTCAGTTTATAGCTGCCTTCTGTGTGAAAGTCCACCTTACAGTGTGAGTTTACCCTGTTTGCCATGGCTTGTTTAGTTAGACTTAATTTACTTCTGGTAACGTTGAGCATTATTCATGTTTTTGTGGTGACTTTTAGCCCCATTTGGCACCTAAGTATGGACTCCCTCTCATTTTGCTCTGTAGAAATAAAACCCTGAAGCCAGAGGTCGGGAGTGAAATGCTCCTACCCAGTGTGGGTTGTCTGAGGAGGCAGGAGATGTTTAATTGAAAGGGAAGCAATACTGTCAAAGCTGTCATTTCGGCATCGCAACAAACACCACCTCCAGATATTGAAAGAGGCTAAAGGAAAACTGCTTTGTACATAATCCGCCTCACTCATCCTCAGAACAATCCGTTTTATCTTCTGTTGTGGGAGTCTTTCTAGGGAAAAGGACTTTTCCTGTAAAAGAAATAAGAGCATGTGATTTTAAAATGGTAAGAAAGGCAGTGGGACTGAGAGAGCTGGCTGCATCGGTGATGTGACTTGCTTCAAATACGGTGCATCGTTCTCGATGCCGGATTTGGGGAGAGGCGAGCGCCTGGCCCCCTGCACCGCAGAGCACGGGAGGCGTGTTAGCCCCGAGCAGTGGGTACTCTGTTCTAGTACCTGGTCATGGATGTGGAGCAGGCAGCAGGCATGGGGAGTAAGAGCCAGTTCTTGACTGCTGCTGACCTTGGGCAAAGTGTGTTACCTCACGGAGCCTCAGCTTCCCAACCTGCGGAATGGGACCAAGGACCATTGTCATCAATAAGTTAAACATATCTCTGTCGATAAGTATGAAATAAGTTTTTATCTTATGTAAGATGGGAAAAACAGAATGTGTTGTCCATACACAATATATTTTTGGGGAAGCCCACCTAAATAAATTATGACAAATTCCTAAAGATGAACTGTTGATCCAGACTTGTGGAACCGTGGATATTTTTATTCATGTAATCATTTAATGTTTCAGTGAATCCAATTAAGCTTTTCCTCATCTATCTCCTGTGGTTATGAGTCTAGAGATTCTTGTCCTACATTAAATATTTTCCTTTTATCAATTTTTAAGTTGTTTTCTCTAAGTTTTATTGGCTATTACCATTACCTAATAAGAACAGCAGTTCATAAACATTTTTAGTAATTTAAGGAAAGGACCAGTCTTAAATTAAAAATGTTTTTTAAGTCCCATTGGTGCAAATTGTTTCATATTGTTCAGGGTTATTAATGTTACAAGAAAAATTCGACCTTAAGAGGGTTGTCATTTGGGTAGTTGAAAGTTCTCACCGTTTATATTCATGACATTTTAATTTTTTTTTTTCTTTCTTACTCAGTATTTAAACACTTCTCTTTAACCTTAGGAGAATAAAATGAGAAAATTGGCAAACTTAAAAATAAATAACTGTGTCCCAGCCAATAATGATTTGCTAAATTGTATCGTCATGCCAGAAAAGATCCGAGTCTTGTGTTCAGTCAGAGAATTCCAGTTACCATTATAAAACCTTCCACAGTGTTTGAAGTGTTTAAATCCCATTGGGAAAAATCTGTCTGGGTATTTAGCTCAACCTCCATTAGTATTAGTCTCAATCTCTGTTATTGTTGTTGTCTTCCTCCCCCCACTTCCTTTTTATTCAAAGTAACAAACATACAAGTAGCTCCCATGTCATGCCGTTAGCCATACAACTCATCCCTACCCTTTGATACTACATATTACCCCCACGGAGTTGATTCTTCAAAGCCATTGACTGGGTTTGAGGAGCCAGTTTCTGTTCATTTTAATGGGGATTAGACATCCAGCCCCTAAGGCAGCTGTGAAAAATCTCCACTGGATTCTTTATGGCTCTTCTTGGAGGCAACAAAATGTTTACCCAGTTATGTGGCTGCATTGCCCAAAACATGCCTAACACAGAGATCATCTTGCATCCTCAAGTTAAAAAAGCCCCATTTTTCTGTTCAGCTAAGTTTTCTTTTTCATTTCAATTGAGTCCTCTGTGTGACACAGTTTCAGAGGGGAAAGACAGTTTTGGAAAGGAAGTAGTCGATCGTCCTTTTTGCCTGCAAGGAAGATGACACCTTGGTTTTTGACATGCTCCCTGTAACAATCGGTTTATATCCCGTTCTCCTTTTCTGGACGTTACATTGACAGCCTTTTTCAGAAAACTGATTTCTTTCCATCCTGCTCTGAATGATGTATTTAAGGCATGCTTCACCTTAGATAGGCAGGCTTTCAAAACAGAATTACTGAACCAGGCAAGGGGAGGGAGAATTGCCTGTTCCGACAACTGCAGAGCAGCAAACCCGAGTACATGTTCCCTGCATAGACACACATACCCCAGCAGCAGTCCGGATTCCTTGTCTCCTGCATTGCTCCCCTTCCACCTGAATGGACTCTGGGAAATAATAGCAAACCTCAGCTCTTACCATTAGGCCAGCTTCCTTAGAGGTATCTGCTCTGCAAACATTGCCTTTGAAGAAAGAAAGAAGTTCGCCCTGTATGTAAAGAGAAGTATCCTTAGTTATAGCAACATGGGCAGCTGCTAAATTGCATTTGAATTGTCCTTGTTTAATTTATGTCCCATGCTGTCTTCCTTGTATATATCCCGTAGTTACGGTCCTGTCAGTTGTGTTTCTTTAAATGTATTATAAATCTGTATTTCCCTCATAAACCAGTCTGGAAAAGGACATCTGCACTGGAAACTGGTTTTAGTGACTTGACACTTTGGCTCTTTTATGTTGTGAAACGAGTTTTAATTTTCTTAACATAGGCCAGGCATGGTACATAAACCTCTTCCCCCCCAGGGAGGCTTTTATGTTTGATTTCTTTAGTGGCAAAGCTTTTGAATTTCTCCCCTTGATTGACTTGATTATGATCTTCCCAGTATATATCCTTCATGTTGATGAATTCCTGGTAGGGATCCTCAAAGGAGTTTACAAGCCTCAATGCTAGATGAAACAGAAGAATTAAATTATCCCTGCAAAAGTGGCTACTAGTGAAAATAGGAAGTTGAATATTAGTGCTGCAGATTTATTTATTCTTTGGGTGTCTGATTTGAGGTACTGGGGAAGGATTCATTTTTAGAGAATAGGTGCTCTGAGGTTTCTTCCAGGTGACCCTGAATGTGCGCAAACTCAGAACCCAGTTTGGAAACGTATGTCAGCCCCCCTGTACACGTTGTTCTGGTTTCCCTGCTCCCGCGCTTTGTCAGTGCTGGGGCAGAATGGATCTAACCATCCTTGATGAAGGTCTTCTACTCACTTAGGAGAAAATTGTTGGCAGAATCTCACGGCTGCAGGATGCAGCTAATCCAAAAGTCTGTAAGAGAACTAAGCAGCCTGTAGCCACCATGTAGACATCTTCCAGCCCTGAAGACCCATTTTGCTGGAAAGGATGCTGCTTGGAATAGATATGTGGCAGGCGTTGCTTCTATCTTTGGTTTCTGTTGTGTCAGAAAAGGCTAGATTTTGCACTAGGAAATGTGTTCAGATCTTCAGGATATGGTTGGCTTTCTTCATAAATGGCCCTTGCGGGTGATTGCTGCACAGCTCCCGTTCGGCTGTAAGCACTACACACAAGAGGGCAGCTCAGGTCATCTTGAACCTTTGTTCACTGGTGTGGACTCAGCCACACAGCATCAACACAGTTGTCCTACTCAGAGTCTGTTTTACGTGAAATGTGATTACCTGGGGATGGAAAATGCAGTTAGAACTGACCACAGTGATATAAGGGTGATAATATACAGGGACTATGAACCATATCTATCCATTTACTTATACATTTGTTCATGGTAGATGTGGCCAAGGGGTACTCTGGGTTGCTGTTCCTAGAGCTGAGACAACCATGATGAACACAGCTACTCTGGCATATTGTTGTGGTTTGACCCCAGCCGGCAACTCAGCCCCACACAGCCGCTCGCTCACTCCCCCGGTGGGATCAGGGAGAGAATCAGAAGGGTAAAAGTGAGAAAGGTCCTGGGTTGAGATGAAGACAGTTCAATAGGTAAAGCAAAAGCCACGCACACAAGCAAAGCAAAACAAGGAATTCACTCCCCCCTTCCCCTCAGCAGGCAGGTGTTCAGCCATCCCCAGGAAAGCAGGGCTCCATCACGTGTAACGGTGACTTGGGAAGACAAACACCATCACTCCGAACGTTCACCTCTTCCTCCTCCTTCCCCAGCTTGACATGCTGAGCATGATGCCATACGGTTGGGATATCCCTTTGGTCAGCTGGGGTCAGCTGTCCTGGCTGTGTCACCTCTCGACTTCTTGTGGGGGGGTGTGAGGAGCAGAAAAGACCTTGACTCTGTGTCAGCACTGCTCAGCAGTAACGAAAACATCCCTGGGCTAACAGCACTGTTTCCAAACCACAGCCTCGTACCAGCTACTGTGGAGAAAATTAACTTTATCCCAGCCAAACCCAGCAGATTTGGAAAAGGAAACTAAGTGGAGAAAGGCAGGATGTATGTAGGATTTTTCATAAACTTCTTTTTGTCCTTATCAGAAAACTCTAGTTGGGCCTTTTACACAAATTAACTCAGCTAGGCTGGAGCTAATAAGAAAGAAGTGGCAAGGCAGCCAGGAGAGACAAAGACATAACTCACCTGAAAACAGGTGTGGATTAAGGCCTGGACATCGATGTGTATAAATGCTTTTTTAAAACAGATAAAATAGAAATAATACAGAAATGAATGCAGGACTGCGTGACTCCCTCCCACTGCTGAGTTCTCGCCGTCCTGCATTGGCTCTACGTCTCTCAGCTGTCGTTTGTCGTCGTTAGAGCTGGCTGAAAATTGTCCAAATTTTATGAAAACTGACATGACCTTTTTTTCTGACTTGACAAAAAAAAGGATGGTTTTTTCAGGGAGGGGAGAAGTGTTATTATCTCTAGTAAAGGCAAGTTTATTTTTTTTAAACTGTTTTAATGGTTGTTGTTTCTATTTTGGTAGATCTGTGTATATGGAAAGTGATGCCAGAATGCTAACACTGCACACTGCCAGAGAGCAGTTCTGATTTGCTTCTTTGTGGCTGTCCCATTATAAAGTGAAACGATGAGGGTTTTCATTATTGATTATCTTATTCACATATCTATTTTTAACACTCTGGACTCCCGCATGCGGTCTCCTGCAGCAGTGTTTTCAAAGGCTGCTGGCAGAAGAGATTTTTATTTACCAGTTTTGGATTTGCTGCTATTCAGTAGATCAAAGAAGGAGAAAAGCAAGGATTTGTAAGATCTCGTGGTGCAGTCAGTTCCTGGTGGTAACTTTCTGACCTGAACATAGTGGCATGCTTACACCACATCCAAACCTGTTCTCCTGGGGAACCCCATGCTGACTTCTGCTGTGTATTGAGGCAAATCCATGCTACAGAGAATTGCGATTGTTTTTTCCCCTAAAGCAAAGGTCGTTAATTCTATATATGGCTCCAAAAGAAGATCAGAACATATCTAATACAGAGCTATATTTTCAGATGGTAGGATTTATAAATGTATGTAAATTGCATAAAAATAACTTCAGTGAGAAAACTTTCAAGTTAGCCACAGTTTTTAGAATTTGCAGGCCAGAGAAATGTACAGTGTGAGAAGATATTTCTCCATGAAGTTTCTGGTGAGGTTCTGATGTTTCCAGAGTTTTGTAGATATTTTCAGACCCCAAAAAATGAAATATGCTGATATGGATAAATTCTGGGATTTGCATTTTTTGGAGTGGGGCCACAGTGAAGTTTGAGATGTCTTGTTTGTTTGTTTCAGCATGTGCTGGGGATGATCTGCTGGAGGACAGCAGAACTTGAGCTGTGAAAGCTGGGGTTTGGCCCAGTGCAGCTCTGAGAGGTAGGACTGGGAGATACCTGCTCTCTGCCCTTTTCCCAGGAGCATCGTGCCGTTGCTGTGCCATATACACAGACATTTGTGAACAATTTAAGGGAATCATTTTTGGGCTGTGATCAGGCGTGTGGCTGTGAATATTTCATAGTCCACTCTTATGGTTGTGGTGGGGGAAGTATGTCTGGAAATAAGGTTCACCCTACAGGGGAAGCATGCCCAGGGTGGGAGCCAAGACCAGAGCAGAAGGGCTCGCAGGCCAACAAACAATGAAGTGCCACACAGGAAACTGCTCAAGATTTTGCACAGTAGTTGTGCAGCAAGAGACAAGGCTGGTGTGGTGCTTTCTTCACCCTTTCTTTCCTGTTACAGATCCTTTCCTCATGTTTGCCATCTGCACAGCTGTAGAAGTTCTCTTCCTTTGCTTCCTTCCTTCTTACCATCTCCTATCAGCAGTGAATGTCTATGTCCCAGCCAGCCAGATTTGAGGAAAACCACTCGCAAACGTCCAGCTCTCTAAACCCACAGGTGCATTGTAGGAGTTTCAGTCGTTGTTTTGCCTCATTTTATTTCTCCTCTTATTGTTCAAGCTAACTTTTTAACAGCAACCCTTGCCAGTAAGACGGCAGAAAACCTCCATTGTTCTCCAGTGGCCTTTAGCGTTTCTGAGTTGGTGGCTGAAACTAACTGAATTTGTGGAAAGAGAAAATGATAAGGAAGAATGCAGATGAGGTAAGGGAAGAGCTTCAGGGAATGGACTAGAATGCAGATGAGGGAAGTAAGATCCTGGGAATAGTCAGTTCGACAATGGCTTTGACTTTATTAACGAGTATGAGTTGAAAAATACCTATTTGTTATTTGCAAGTCCAGTAGACTTCCCTGTTACCCCCTCAGTCAATCTGCCCCTCATGTAAGTTAAGAGGTCTGAATTCTTTCTTGCTGGTTCTGTCACCAATGTTTTGGCATATTTTGTTAAGGAAGAATATCCATTGGGAAAATGGCTATTTCAAAAATGTCTCAACATGGAAATTATGTAAATGCCCAGAACAGTACTGGGTGACTCCTGCTGTTCTCTCCCCCCATCCCCGTTCTCCTCGGTCGGGCGGTGAGCAGTGTCTCTCCAGATGCAGCTGGGACAGGTGCTCCGGTGGTGTCACTCTGTGCGAGCAGGTTGAGCGTGATGGGAAATGTGATGTGATGAGGGAGACTTACAGAGGAAAGTGGGATCATAAAGTACTTGGACTTCAACCCTTACGAGGTACCAGAGAGATCCTGCATTGTTCTAATATGTTGGCTGCTGGTTTTCTTCCCGAGCTTCCAGATTTTACATGGAGAGCTTTTACAGTCGCAGAATGTTTAGCTTTTTAATAAAGACAGCCATTCTGCACAACTTTCTTGCATTCCTGGACTCTCTTCTACCATATGGATGGGTAGGTTGGGAGTGTTTGTGTGGCTGCCACTGATCTGATTCCCAGGGCCCACTGAAATGCAGTGTATTTCAAAATACTTGACTTCTGTTGGGCAAAGGAGAAATTAATGGTAAATGCCTCCAAAATGTGAAAGCTTTAACCCTTTCATCCTTTTAAACCCTCTTCTCATTGGCGCTAACTTCCCTTTCATTGCAAGATAATGAACCTTCCCTTCTGTTGGTGTCCTCGCCTTCAGCGTGGGCTCGCTGCATAGCTCCCGTCGTGGTCAATTATCTGGCAGGAGAGGCCCACAACAGCAGAGACTGTTGCTTAATTGTTATTGTGGGATCCTTACGCAATGTGCAGTTGCTGGGGCTCATTTACAATTCTAACACATCCAGTGTGCCCTGCATCAGGAGTCCTGTGAACTGGACAAAAGTTAGAAAGTGGCAACGCTGTTCCTGGCCAAAACCTCATTAAGATAGACATCTCCTGCTAGTGAGCATCACACAGATGACACAGACAGCTCACTCCAAATGAGAAATGTTCTTTTGTTTTGCCTTACTAGGGCTTTCAGATAAAAAGAATTTGAGGCTACTCAAAGGGCCAGCTGTGATATGAAGGGAACAGGTTTAAAATAGCTCTCAGGGGCAGCAAATGCTTAATGATCAGATCTTTCATTGCTATTGGAACATTTGAGGAAACTCAGCCAGCTAAATTTTTTGTTGATTACTTTAACAGAGGCCCTTTGTTCATATTATCATGCAGAATAATTAAGCCAATGCAAGCACGTCTGCTTAGCTATATACATAATTAAAATGTTAGGCTGTGATTAAACAGACTGTATTGGCACAGAGAGCACCTATTCACTTCATAGAGACTCCCATCACTGCCTTAAGACTGTTTTCACTCTATTTTATTTGTTATTATTTTGGAAAAGTGAGTTTTATACAAGATATGTAGTAGAACACAATGCGTTTCTGATGAGGAGTTAATGAGATTTTATAGTGGAGGAAAGAGATATAAGTGTTTCCCAAGTAGTTACCTTGAAGGGCAAAATTTAAGAGCACATCAGTCTACTTTAACTTACTTAAAAGCTCATTTTTAAGGGGTTATGTCAAATTTTCTCATTTCCTCCCTGATTTTGGCATCTCCTGTGCAGTAGTCAAACCTTCAAATTGAAAAGTTTATGATTATGTGGCACCTGAAGCTTTGTCGGAAAGGAAAACCCTTTGATCTATAAATATTTTAATTAAATGCACTTACTACTTGTTGGACTACCTGTTTTAAGTCAAAAGCTTATTGTCAAACATTACATCATTCTGAGGTCTCCCAAGCCTAATCAACTTTCCTTTTGGGATTCTCTCGCAGTCGGCAATTAGTTATGCTGTTGGCAGGGGCAGACTGGCTCTTTGCAGGTTTTATAGAAACAGGCCAGGATCTTTTCTGATTTCCAGGGCAGCAGAGCTGGAATTTTACAGTTTTTCCCAGCTAGGGCACCAAGAGTTCTTAGGAAGCAGATATTGTCTTTCCTGCTTATTTTGGTCACAAAATCTTCTTTTACCAGAATTGTTTTCAGAGCAGAATAGGTACAAGAAGGTGGCCTTAGCTTTAAGACTGGAAGGATGCTGGTAGAGAGGAGACACTTGATAGAAATCAGGTTATTTTGATACAAGGGAGAAGTCTATGGGTTTTTTTACTATTTTCTTGTTAATATATGTTAGGTAACAGAGACTAGTAGCAGTGGGTTTAAAATCTTGGTGGATTGAGGCAGCCCCCGAAGAGATCCTGGGCTTCACCCTGACCACCCTTCATGTGGTCCAAGCAAGGTCTTTGGATGCGTTTTTTGAGATGGAAATAAAAGCTGGTCTGCTGGGTTTATCCATTGCCCTGAAGTAGAAATCAAAGCGACAACTGCTCTGTGCTGGGCAAAGCAGTCCCCTGGGAACCTCTGCTTGGAAATCTATTAAGATTTCACAGGTTGTTGAGCAGGAGTAGCTTCATTCTAGAGGTACTGTTCTAGCAAATGCTCCTTCAGTATTTTAATCACAGACAAGAAGATAAAATGGCTCTTAAGTAATAAACTAGTTGGTGGAGAGGCCAGGCAAAAGAGCTCCAGTATTCAACATCTAGTATTGAAATGAAGTTTTGCAATTGTCAAGTGTTTCTCTCCTCCTCAATTTCTCTAGGGTTTGCTTAACTTCGTGCTTGAAAAGTAAATTACTCACTACATTTTCTTAGGCACTCTATGTATTAATATCAGCCGTGATCATCACGAGAATGGTAGTTATGATAGCTTTGTCTTAATAAGAGTGATCTCATCATGGACATCATTGAGATGGGGTAAACAATTCCCAGCACATGCTGACTATAAAGAAATTGGGAGCGTGTTGTAAGCTGATGTCATGGGAAGAGCCCAGTCTCTTCAGCAGGGACTCATCAGTGCAAAGGTCTCTAAAAAATATCTGGCTTTGAATTAAGAAGAAAAATCAGGATGGGGAAAGCTGTTCTAAGTTCTTAAGTCTGTGTAGTCCTTGACCATTATCATCAACTGAATCTTTCATTTATTTATGATTGCAAAATAAAAGACACTCTAGGCTGAATGTTGTTTGAATTCAGAGAAAAATCTGCCATTTTTTCCTTTCACTTGTAAAAACAATCCATAATTTATAAACTTTCAAACAAAATAGCAGCAGGGGTTTTATTTCCAGAAACTTAGCACATTTGCTGAAGGTCAAAATCAGGTTTTTTAAATTATTTTTAAAAATTTAGATGTGATTATAGCAATTTACATAGTGTGAATTGAGTGAGAAGGGCTACTGGTAGGATTTGGTTGCATGATCTTACAACTGGTTTGCACTAATATAAATGGCAAAGTTAAACTTCACGGATAATCATCCTCTAATGTTTTTAATGCTGTCATTGGACCATTTTTGAAAGGATGCCACTCTCTGACTAGATCTAAACCCAAAGGTTTTGTGAGACTTAGTTTATGTGAACATATAATATGACATTCAAAGCAAGGAAATATTTTCTAACAGCACAGAATTGAAAACATGGCCTCAGATACCAAATCACAGCTTATCATCACTTGCAGCTGAACATGTGTCTCTAGGAAGCATTTTTTGCTAACTAAACTGTATTTACAATCAAATCTTTCTAGGAAGAACTTTGTGAAGATTGATTAGTTGGTGACTGTGGTCTATTAGTTTATGAGATAGTTATGCAGCTTCTACATAATGTCTTTTTACTTCACTAATGAAAAAAACTGGCCCAAGAGCTCACTTTTCTTGTTTGATGATTCTACAGCATTTCCCATTCAACCCCGGGTACACTACGAGAAGTTTATATGGGAATTATTTTAGCCTCTATTGACCTGCAGCTACCTCAAGCTGCGTTATCTAACAGCATACAGCCTGGCCACACTGCACAACACCTCAGCACAGGAAATGAAAATAAATGCCATATTCATTGCAAACTAGATATTTTAACGGGAAAGTCTGAATCTTCCCATTTAGACACGTGGAACAAAAATACACCAGTACATAAACTTAAGCATCACTTGATTCCTATTTATGCCTCTAAAATTAGGACTCAAATTCATTGTCCCATCCTAGCTGTTGGCAGGGGGGAGAACTGAGCTGGGGGAGAACAGGCTGGAATAACAGTGCTGGCAGAGGAACAATAAGTGGCTGGGAATCTGTGAAAAGTATAAAAGGTACCTTTGGTACACCCTAAATACTGGAGCACACTAAAAGGTGTTCATTGCCCGTACCGTATGTATCAGCACGAGTTCCTCAGGGAACCCTTCTGAAAGGGAGTGGGAGTTTGGGTGTTTACTTCCGTGGGACTAGAAGGCAGTTTTCATTTCTCGTGGCCTTAACACACCTGGTTTTGTGGTGGTGTGATCCTGAAATGAAGAAAGAAGGGAGAAGCGGGAGAAGCAAATCTGTGAGAGTGTTGCTCTTGGTCAGCTCAGGTGACCCACAGACGCACTGTGGGTGCTGTCTGAGCAGCAGTTCGCTACACGTAAAGCTTAGGGTGACGGCCTATCTGTCTCTTGAGCTGGGGTAATTTGAGGACAGATGGGTAGTTTTTACTTTGAGTGGTAGTGAGATCAGGCTCACTGCCTTTTCTGAACATGCTGAACTGTCATCCAGTGTGTCTACATTAAAAACTGTTTTGCTGGGTTAACATCAATTATTTGTTTTTGCTTTGGATGCTTTGCATTCTTGCTCACAGTTGGGTTGGTGTTATGTGAGAAGGGCAGGGTTGTGGGTTCGTACTCATGTACTCATGTACTCGCAGACATCCTTTACCCAAGAAGTAAAACAGTCCAAAACCTCAGATCAGAAGATGAAGACATTTTTCAAACCCCAAACAAAAGCAGTAAATGGAAATAAGGTTTAACTTTGTCAATTTTCACCCCTCCCACAATAAATCTCCAAAATCTTGGCTTTTATCTTAGATGGATAACACAATAGGCACCAGAGTACACCAATATTACGTAAATACTTCATGTGCTATCAATTATTTTGGAAATATTCATCATCTGCGTTGTGAAATGGCTTGACCTTTTTTCTTAATGGAGAGTGTATGAAGAGGAGAGTGTTAGGCTGACACATTCTTTCTCTTGGACTTGGTAGGTATATTTAAAAGTAATTTCAGAAGAACACAGCAGAGAATAGGGCTCTCCTCTCTCCACCCAGCCCCTCCAGGCCTGTGGAGTCGCGTGTAGTCTGAGATGATCTGTGTTACACAAGAGGGAAATAGAAGTGAAGTGAGAGAGTGTGCTGCTAAAAAGTGTGTGTATGTTAAGAAATCGAGAGAATACATTTAGTGGGGATGCAGCTGTGCAACCCTGACTGGTAGTGACCTTCAGTCTGCAACTGCTAGGAAGGCTAATGCCCCTCAGATACGTAGGTTTGGAGAAGGGGGCTACTACAGGAGGAGCTCAGAGCAAAGCAGGTATGCATGCCTAGGCTGTGTCCCCATGAAAAGATTCTTGTAACAGATGCCTTGCTAAAATAAAGAGGTGGCTGAGATGAATATGGAGGTTGTGATGAAATAACAGAAGTTAATTTAGTGAAGAATTTCCAGAGACTTCTTGAATTTGAAATTTGATGAACTTACTGATTCAAAGTAATTTATTGTGAAACCACTTTGAACAATCGTCTTTCCCAAGGCTGACGCTCTCCATTTTATTTACACTGCTGGCCATGTGTAAATTAATGTTTTACTTTTTTCTTACATTTCTTAAGACCATTTCTTTTTATTCATTAGCACAGATTAATTTTCTCAACATTTCCCAAATTATTTTGAGCTTCAGAATATGTCTTGCCCAGAAGGCAGTATGTCCTGTACTGTTCTCACAGTTGTCTGTGTGACTTGTTCTTTAGTTGGTTTCCATATATGGATGGCAGTGCTTTGATTTTCAAAATTAATTATATTGGGTGGGTGAAAGCTGAATTAAAATGGATCTTTCCCAAAGGTCAAACATATCTCTGAGCAGAAAATCTACATATTGCAGGACCTATGCTGTCTCCCTGGCATACTATTGTTGCTCTACTAACAAGTCCTGAAAGAAAACAGTCATGGCTCTTGACAGTAAACAATTTAAATAAGCAGATAGTTTGGGCTAATCCTTCTAATTTGTTTGTGTTATCTATCACCAGCCAGATTGTGATAACTTCTATAGCTTTTTGATTTTTGGACATGGTTGTAAGTGACAAGAAGTCAGAACCTCTCATAACCTACAAATATCTCTTAGGGATCTGATAAACTGGTGTCTTAGGTGGACTGCTGAAGTCTGTGTGGTTTCAAGCTCACACCTGAAGTGTAAGGATGCGGGTGAGTGCTGAAGCCTTACTTTGCACCCTGTCCAGCAGTCCAGGTCTTGATTCTGACTCTTAGTAGCTCAGTACTCAATCCCAGAGCAGGCAGCCATGCACTGCACCCAGCCTGGGTTCAGGTTTTCTCTGAGGTGGCAGCAGCAGGACTGCAAACAGGGAACTGAAACCAGCCATCTTGACCAAACAGCATCGTAGACAAAATGTCTTGTTTTATTATCAACTTCAGAGTTTATTAATTTATCAAACCAGGTCAAAGTGATACAACAAGTACATAAATAAGTACCGTAACAGACATACGTCCCATGAAGAGAATGAAAAACATGACACACTGTATTTTGTTGTCTTATGTGACCAGAAACTGGAAAAATGCAACACTGCATTTTACTAAATTATGCTGATTTTTTTTTGTTTGTTTTCTTAAAAAGTGTTTATTATAAAATAAATACACAGTCTGGTTTCCACCTGTCCAATTACAAATACAAAAAGCAGGTTGCCACCTCCTTCTTAAAAAAAATAATTACAAACACTGTACACTTTCCACTTAGTCTTTTTTACCAGCTACTGCTACAAACAGACGATGCCCGTGAGGTGAGAAGCCAACTGCTGGTCTTCCCACCAGATCGCTACAGTTCCTCAGAACCTCTTCCTTACAATGTCTTCACCAAAGGAACAATAAGGTTTTTTCATGATTTATTAGAAGATTTATAGTAAGATTTCGCACTTGTGCAGCACATTCCAACCCAGTAGATGCCACGTGCAGTGGGTGTTGCTGGTGCCAAACTGCTGCGTCTGCATTGACGCTGCAGGGAGCTCTGGTGCAGCAAGGGCTTGCGGCCTCCGGGAGGATCCGCTACACCCCTTTCAAGCACCAGGACAGGGTTTATGGAGGCTACAGGCCTGTGGAAAGGTGATGGGCCAGTCCACTTGCCTCTCCTTTCAGTGAACAGCGCTGCAGGACTCCTCACGGCCCTACAGCGCGGTACCAGTGCTATCGGGTGCGCAGGCCCAGGCAGCGGGGCTGCAGGGCCCCCTGAGGGGAGCTGAGGGGCTGCCCCGCGCCAGACACAGCCCGTTTCAGCCGACCCCCTCCAGGCACAGCCGAGCCCCTCAGCCAGGCTGGTGCCTCGGGGACAGTGGAGTTAAGGAGAGACAACATGCTGCCAGGCAGCGAGGGGTGAGGGGAAGGTGTGAGAGAGCCCGGGACACCGAGGGCCAGGCCTGAGGAGGAGGCGGCTCCAGGCCCCACGTGATTTCCCTGCAGCCCACAGAGGCCTGGGAGGAGACACGCGTAGTTCTTACTGATACCAGGTGAGACTATTTTGTTCTTGCAAATCCGCGCGGTTGCCAGAGGAGCTCCCTTTTTAGCGTGTTTTTGTGTTACACAGTGGACCATGTTGAGTTGGTAGGGAGGGAAGTGTTCCTAAATAATATCTGCTCTCTGTCCAAGCCTAGGGACAACTGGGTGGTTATAGACAGGCAAGATGGCTAAGGGCCTGAGATCAATCCTTATGTATTCTCCTGATTTCCTTCACCTTTTCCTTCACGTCTGTTCTCTTCACTTGCTCCTCTTTGTGGAGAAGCCCTGTGTTCCACTCCTCCCGACGCCGCAGGCAGGGTAGGCAGGGCCTGGGCCGCACGGCGAAGCCTGGCCCCGCGGCCTGCACTGCAGAGGGAGGCTGCCAGGGTTTGCTGCTGAAGACAAGGATCCCCTCAGGATGATGAAGCTTTGCCTGAAACAGCTTTTGGCATTGAGCACTGAGCTCTCCCATACCTCCATCCCTTTAGAAATGGGTACACCCTGGAGTGCTGTCACTGGCAGAATGACAAACCTCAGAATCCTTGCTGTCACTGTTGATTTCACTCCCTGGGAAGACCCAGCCCCTGGCTCAGACCATTTCCATAAAGCTTTGTTTCCTAGTGTGTGTTTGAACAGCAGTATTCCTGTCTGCTTTTGGAGTAGAAGATGGGAGAAAAGCAGGCAGAGTCACTTGCTTCTTGGGATTTAATCCAAGATCACAGCCACAAGGCAGTGCAGTATTTTGGTGACTCTTCAGAGAAGACATTTTTTATATTACACATTTTCTGCAGCTGAGAGACACCTTTCTTAAACACACTGTGGACATGCTATACTAAATTTAACAGAATGTCTCAGATTTGTTTTTCGCAAAGAGAGCAGTTCTCACAGAGCTGCTGTGTTCTAAAGGCCTGCTGTAGCTGTCTGGTGTTTGTCATGGGAGAGAGATGTCCCTGAAGCAGAAGAATTGAGAGTTTGCACTCAGAAAAATGCAGAAAATTAGGTTTGTAACAAATAAATTAAGCACTGTTGCAACTCTTAAGGAGTTAGTAATCAGGAGGTTTAACCCTCTAGGTCTTTTGAAAGTACTGCAAGTACTTCACCTTCTGCCACACCACTTAAGAAGGGACTTTATCAGCCAAGACCATGTGTTAATAGGGCCCAGAAGAATGAAGTTATTAGGGCTGTGATAGGGAGCTAACACTTCACATTTTTTAGAGAAGTGGGTGGAGGAAACAGTAAAAACCACTTAAAAGTGAACATTTGCTCAAATTGCTACAAAAATACAGTGATTGCCACTAACACCTGCTGTTCAGTTTATGGACTCAGTTTGCTCAACTACAAGACATCATCCCAAAGGCAGGCTGCTTAGGAGTTTGTTAGTTTAAATCTGTTTTTTATGTCTCCAACACAAGTATCACTCGTATTTTTCCTCCACTACTAAAAAAACCATCCATGAGTCATTTCAATACTAGAAACGGTATAAATTCAGCACGGGAAATAATGCTCTCCATAGGTCCTGCACATTTATTAGGCGTCCTTCTTTTCATTAGTTTGAATAACTTGCCAAATAATAATAATAATAAAAATGTTCAAATTTCTCTTTTTAACTTGTAAAGAAATGCAACTCTGGGAAAGTACAGTCTCTCTTTCTCCTTCCCCCAACAGTAATACAGAGCCTCCTAGTCTTTTGGAGGAGATATTTGAACGGTTGACACAGACCACTACACATAAAGCAGCAAATTTGCTGTGCATGATGTGAATAATTACTGCATTATAGTTTTGGTTTTTAGGGCAACTGTTGACTTAAGCAAAATAAGCCTGCAGTCCAGCTGCAGATCCAAGTTTTCATAAGTTTTCTTGTGTTTCTCCCTCCAGTGCTGTCTCCCTTAACAGTGACCCTTTTCAGACTTTTCAAGGTACAAAACCTTTACCAAATCCTCGAGCTCAGTCCTGCACACTCTGCTTTCACACATTTGGCTGATCTGAGCTTCTCCCTCGCTAAATATTTTCCACTGGCCTGAAAACAGAAATACAAAGGAGACAGATACTGACTTAGAAAAGGGCACATGGAACTTCAAAGACGTTTACAAGCACTCTCCAGACCAACTGATTCACAACGGTCAAAGAGAGAATGTCCAATCCTCCCATGGAAAATATTCAAAGCATCTTACAATCACGTAACATATTCCATGCAAAATAACTGTTAAAAATAATAAACAAGGACCAGAATATTATTCCTTTCTTTAATGAAGTAGTACTGTAAGTTGACCCTATTTATTCAACCATTTGAGATGTTGGATATTCTGCTTTATGACAGAGTGATGTGAAAATTTAACTCTGATGGCAAACCAAAGTATTTAAAAGTTGGGAAGCAATACGTCTGAGTTTTTCACAGACTGTAAACTCTGCCTACCTTTGTGTAATACAAACAGTGTTTGCTGGATCTTAATATTTCTATGCATTTTTGAGAATGTTAACAGAAATGCCTGCTGTCCTGGTAACTAGATTACTATGTTACAGGTAGCAATAACAAGCTCTCAGAAGGCTGACAGCAAAAAATCAGTAAACTTTTTATATGAAAAGGTGGCTGCTTCTCACTAAGCCTGTATTATCAAGAATATATTATTCCTGGGAAAAATACTTCCTTGCCTAATTAGAGACCTGGGAAAAAAAAAGACAATTTATAATGCAAAAGAACTGGGAACTAGAATTGTCTGTACTGTAATTCAACTATCAATTTAAGTGTCATATCCCAAGCTGCATGAAATACAAAGAAGACATTGAACCGAGAGTGCTAAAAGAATTACATGTCCTTTTAAAAAATGGATTTTAATAATGACGATATTGTTAAGAACATAGAAAAGGCTTCTTTCAAATATAAGATATCTGTATGGAGGAGAACTCCTTTAATCATCTCTGAATTTCTTCCCTTCTAAATGACTTTCTAAAAAAATTGGGGTAACTTGAGATGTTACTTAAATAAATCCAAATTGTGATGCTGTGCTGACAGCAGTTTCTGCAGTATGGGCAGAAAACAGCCTATCTTGTATTTTACCATGATACAGGAAACTAAGACAGCATAGACATGAACTACTGTTATATATATATATATATATTTTAAATTGCTGTATTTTGATTATTTAATCTAAACTTATAAAATATTAGAGCCATGTACTAGAGGAAAAAATAGTACATCTGTTTGACTGTGTTGAGTAAAAGAGAACGCTTTCCAAGGCTGTGATTACATGGAGAACAGAAACTTGAAGAGGTCAGAATTTTACTTACTAGGGGTTGTCCTTGTTATCTGCTTGAAGTAAGGAAGTTCTTCAAATTCTCTCTTGGACACTTTTTCAACATAGAAGTGACGCAGAACCCCTTCAGCAAAGAAATGAGAAGCGCATGTTACTGGAAGTGCGCCCGTTATTCTAAACCTGGGTTGCTGTCCTGCCTTTATGCAGATTTACTGCCATGTCGAGTCACCTTGTGCAACAATCCTTACCAATTACGTGGGTTTTCAGCCTATTCAATTTTACTCTGTTTGACACCCCCCTGTATTTTTTCCTACTCCCCTGTAAATCCTTCTGTTGATTTACCATCGCAGAAAGTTTGTGAGGGATGGGAGAATTAGCCAATTCTTTTCCAACCTAGCTGAACCCTTCCTCAGTATGAGTAAATGTAAGATTACAACAGAAGCCCAAATCCCTGTGTCTTGGAGAAAACCAGTATAATTTTGCAGTCAGATACCATTTTGCCTGTCATGAGCTAGCAGGTAACATCACTGTCAAATCATCACAAGGCTTTGTGGCTTCTTGGACACACACGGTAGTTATTAACCATCCGATCCTCTGTGATTTCTTTTCTGCTCACACTTGGGCTTGGCTTTGTGCTTTAAAGTGCATTTTAGAGCATGTACCATTCCCGTGTAAAGGGCTGCACTAGATGAGGATTTCCTATGAGGATCACATGCTTTTTGCTTAGGAGGCTGGAAGTTTTCTTATACTAAATGTTCAGGATTTGCAAAGTGCTTGGGCTTCTGAATGCTTTGCTGTTTTTTTCTGTTTTTACCAGTTAGTCTAGTCAAACTACATCCAGCCTTAACACATTTTTTGGCCATATTCTAGACCATCATGGGTGTAGCATCACTGAGGCAGATAGGGCAGCCTGATTTCAATGCAAAGCTTTTTGGTCCATCCAGGGACTTGGTTCAAACCCTACTGCCCATTTCTCTGCAATAAATAACACAGGGTTTTACTGACCACCTGTTTGTCGTGCTTTTGCTCACAATGAAGGGTAGGAGTCTGCAGAACTAGAGCTTTGTGTGTTATTAATGGGTTTTTTGTACAGCAAAACTTGAGTATGTTGGAAGTGGCTGTAATAGTGATACTCTAAATAGCCAGAAGAACAGCAGTCTCAAGATGCTTGGGTTTGTAATTGTCCAGGGATTTTAATGGAAGATGATACACTGTTTAAAGAAAGAACTCGCTCAACTCACCTTTTCTAATTGTCCACACATGTATTTCTATTTGAGGTGGCTTTTCAGTCTCTACTGCAATTTTTCTGATGGTTTCTCCTTCCTCTGTGAAAACGGATTCATAGACGGGAAACGTCTCTTTCCCACAGAAGTAATCTTTGTTGTCAAAGGTTTGACTTGGCACTTCTTCTGTATAAAAAAAGCCCAGAACACATACTACAGCTGTAATCAAGTCCTCCAGAACTTACTTGGCACCGACAGCCAAGCAGGTTTAGTTTACAAGTAGGATTTTCACTTCTATGGCCACTCATCCATCTCCAGCTAAGCACCAGACATTTAAGTGTTTAAGCTGCTAGGTTCTGATGGCCTGTCGATGGTGGCAAGACAGTGTTCATATTTATAATCCAGATGCATAAGGAAATGAGCTGTGTAAATCACGTGGTCTGTGAGACTCACAATTTTTGAACCTGTTGTCCGCTTTTCAAACTGATTTGAAATAATGGTAGAATTCTCAGAGGTAATAAAATAGCTGAATTAAATTTGGTAGTTGGACAGAGTAAAGAGACCCACACTAATGCTTTGCTGAGATAAGGGCAGGTAGAACCTACAAAGTTTGCAATTTGCCCTGGCAGCAGCCAGCTGGCCAGTGCAAGCCTGGGCTAGCCACAGTGTGCATTATCTCTTGCCCACCTGGTGAAGTTGTAGAGCATTTAAGTAGAAATTGTAATTATTTTGTTGGTAGTTGGAAGTTGGACAAGAATGTTAGAGAGATGATGCAATACAGAAACTCAGACTACTGTTTGTGGAAAAACCCAATAATTAATACATCTCCACACACAGAGGACAGACTGCAGGAAGAGGTGCAGCTTTCTTAAAAATTGGCACACAGAATCTGAAAGACAGAAGCCTTCTTTTTGCTATTAAATTTTCTATTGAAGCCTGTTAGCCAGGCTTTGCTGACTGCTCTCAGCTCAGATGAGCCCAAGAAAAGCTGTGGATCTCAGATTCACAAGTATCTAGAAGGATCTAGATATACACCCCCTGCCTGCCTCCCACCACTGCACCGTGCTTTTTCCCAGTAAGCAAGGCTAGCAAGAGAAAATGGGAAGTGAGCATTCCATGAGGGATGTCTGTCTATGACTGAACAACTCATTTCCTCCCAGCATTTCCACCCAATGCACCACCCAGCAAACACAGAAATGGGCCATACCGATGAGAAAAGAAGTTAAAGACACAAAAGGCAACTGGACACTCCTTTACCCTTTGTATCATATGCAAAATGGCTGGTCATTTGGCAGATCATCAGCAGACTTTTCACTCATAGGCACTGATTTTAGTAAGTGAAGTCTGCGTAAGTTTAATCGTTAGTGTGGCATAGGAGCAGTGCTAAATTTGTGATAAGTTGGTATTTAAGGATTAAGTTACATAACTGACACCAATCAAATTTATAATCAGGGGTTTTGGATCTTTCTGGTATTTTAAAAAGCAGAAATGATATTATCTCCCTGCAAATTTCATGAGCGAGGAAATGATTTGAAGGTTCTATGGGCACTGCAGTGGGGGAAGGAAGGGAGAGCCTTTTGACAGCCATGAACATTCTGCGTATGTAACGCAGAACGTTCTGTAACGTTCTCTGTGGAAAGGAGTGTCAGGAAGGCATGCTAACAAGACAGAGAAAGGCTGAGTAGAACGTACGTGCCCCAGGCAGCACGCCCCCCAGGTGAGGAACAGCAGTGAGCAGCAGGGCTGGCCAGGCAGCTCTGCCCGTCTCACGTTGAGATCTCCACACGCCATTGGAACAATGGGCTCAGCAACTGCTATTTTCATCAGATCTTATTGTGACCAGGTGGTGTGAGCCAGGCCCCCCAGCATGCACAGCAAAAAGGTGGTCTGCGATCAACTTTGTTTTACCTGGACAGACTTTACAGCATTTTCCTTCTACTTTCTGAGGGTATTTGCAGGGATATTGTTCTGGACAATGAATTTTCTTACATTCTTGTTTGGTGATGTTGCAGGTGCATAACACACATTCTACGATTCCAAAGGCCCGGAGGTTAGGATGCCAAGATTCACCGTGTGAGTATGTTTTGCCATTTGAAACACAAACTATGGAAGAAGAGAAAAGGAAGAAAAAGTACAACTGGAAAAGGTATGTTGACTGGCTATCTCTCTAAGAATATACATTTGATTCGTGCACGTTTGTTTAAAGCAGTGTCTACACATACGCTATTAGTGTCTTAGGCCCACGTCTCTGCTTGTTAACCTTAACTTGGCATTTTCCTACTTAAAATGAGGCTGAGCCTGCGATCACCCTTTTCTGAGCAGTTTTGCCTTGATTCCAACTCTGCTGACACTGGTGTCTGTCATTGTTTTGGGGAGAACAGTGAAGGTGGCTGAGTCAAGTATCTGACCAACTCCTCTTCAGCACGTGCTTTCAGCTGTGCATCATTAACCAGCTTAGAAAACTCACTCCTTTCCCTCCTAATCTGAGTGCACATACAGGACACTGCCTGCCACACTGGCTCTGGCTTTTAGAATTGAACCTGCAGCTGACAGGATCATTACATTTGCTACTGAGTCATCTTCCCAACTTTTCTTACCATCAGCTGCACGTGGCTTTTGCAGCGAGAGCCATGTTATCAGCAGGATGGATTGTGCCACCTGAGCCTGTTACTGCCTTTGCATGAGACTTCCCGCTACACAACAGGCAGAACAAGGCAAGGGAATGATGCAAAAGGAAGTTTCATGTCCTCTGTGGAAATATGTATCTGTCTGTAGAGATATTTAGCTTTTGGAATACAAGGAAACATTATCATGAAAGGATGCACATGGGACTGAACTTCCAATAGCATCTAAGCACCTCAGAATATTTATTCATTGGTGCCTTTGGGAGACAGAGAAATAGAGCTGACACAAGGAGAGTGGGAAAATCCATGCCTGCTGGAAGCCAGTTTGGGTCACCCAGCAGTTAATGGGAATTATATCACTTTACACCATGTTTGCATTTGTCCTATAAACCTTACTCCTTTCTTTTTAAATATTTTATAAACACAAAGAAAAATGCAAACTAATCCTAACAAGGTGAAAGAAAGGGCACTGCCTGATTTCTAAATGCAACCAAAGTGAAGCTGGGATATGTTGTAAATATTTCCAATTCTTCTAATATGCCATCATTTTTATTAATGCTTTTATTTGTAAAATATGTTCCTATTTTGCCTGTAACTTTCAAAAGCAATTTAATTTTTAACTGTAATCTGAAATTTACATCTAACTGGTAACAGATGTGACCAACTGGCTTATACTTTACTGAGTTACTGAGATTTATGGGGAGTGTTCTTTGCAATGTATTGTCTTTCATGGGGTTATGCTATCATTTGCTTTATAATTTGCTACTTTTTAACTCTTTCTTAAGACATGTTTTTCTTCTAGAGGTAGGAAAGAGTTTTGTTCCTCAAATAAAAGCAAGTAATGGTTATCATTATACTAAGAACACAGGAGAAAAATCGATAAATGAGAAAACTGCTAAGTACTCAGCTGCTCAGCAGGCTTCTTACATGCTTCAATACCATATTATTAGTTACATTTATGCTTATATGGATTCTTTTTTCCCCATCTTAAGTTCTCCAGATCCTTTATGAACCTAAGTACTCCATGATTTCTCCCTGACAGGGGAAGGGATAATTGCATGATATTTTGTAGATACATATTCTCTCTGTTTTAAGGTTTTGTTTAGCACAGAACAAATAATGACTCTGAAGTAGCAGATGAAGCCTCCAGTAGAAGCCAAAACATGGCAAATAACTTCCAGTTCCTTGAAGCCCTGTTTTAAGTGCTCTTCATGTTTAGAGTGATAAACCTGTATCCACACAACTGCACAGTATTTGCGTGTCAGAATTGTTGTGTTCTGATTTTTAACTTGTTGAAATGCGTCTCAAGGGACATGTGCATTAATTAATAAAACACTTGTTAGTTGCACAATAACAAAAGAAAATACATGGTCAGCATTCCTCTCTCCATCATGGGGTTCTCTCAGACACTTTCCCGGCTGTGAGTGTCTGAAGTTGCGGCAGTTACTATATACTGCATCCAGAAATTGCTACTCGTCTGTATGCTCTTTAGTTGCTGAAACAAATCAGTTAGAAATTGCTTTGATGCTGTCTTCATGTGTGAACTGCATGTCAAAGATATTGCACTGCATGGAGATTCCTGCTCCTAGATCCAGCATAAAACACTGGCATGATCTGAATGTTTTTTCATGCTTGTTCAGGTGGATAATAAAGATCCTATGGCCAACATTCCTTCTGTTAGTTAATACCTTAAAAGATTAGTTGGCCCTAATACAAGGGCTTTTAACTCTTTGTGGGTAGTTTCTAAGTGCATACTGACTGGTGTCTGTGGAGAGATGCTGTTCTGAACATGCATTTTTCCAGCTATTTCTTTTTTGGCTTCTTTGGTCTGCTCCTGCAGACCTCTCTTCACTGACATACACCCACTGTGGGAACTGAGCATCCCACCCTTTCTGTTGTACAAAGCCTGCTGTCCCACTAACCAGAGGATTGAGATTTTCCCTCTATTGCTGTCCTTCCTGTAATGCAGCAGGAA
>NW_010271965.1:69726-87212 GCF_000690775.1 Eurypyga helias
CCTTGGTTTGGCTGTCCCCATAATGTAATATGTCCTATGTTGTATCACCACAGGGCACTAAAGGATTCTCCGAGTGAGATTCATTATCTTGGTTAGCTTTGCCTCTTGACGGCTCAGGCATCCAGTACAGGCTTATTGCCTACTCTGCCTACTCCGTATTAGTCATGGAGGAGAAGCACCCCTTGCTTCCCACTGTCTCGCATCCAGTACAGGCTCATTGCCTACTCTGCCTACTCCGTATTAGTCATGGAGCAGGAGGAAAAGCACCCCTTGCTTCCCACTGTCTCAGACAACTAGTTTAAGGTGGGGGCAGTCATGATAATGTCTTTCTTCAGAATAATTTGCTAAGCCTTGGAGGCAGAAGACCTCGATACTATGGCAAAGCTTTATGGTCTGAGATTTGTGGGACAGTTTAAACATAATGCTCTTCACAGCTAGTAAAGTTATAAAATAGGAGGTGGTGTAAAGAAAATAACCACAGTTTCCTACTGGACAAGTCACTGTGAACAAGTTAGCGAATGCAAAGGCATCGTGGTGTCCTTTAGGGCACAAAGTGCCCGCTTCCCTGGTAACCGCCGCATGTGTTCCCAGAGTTATATAGCACAATCCCACAAAGTAATTCAGAGAGCAACACGATAGCGTGGTGCCTCTGCAGTGTGAAATGCACTGTTGTACGTGCAGGCACAACTGATCTCGGTCAAGAGCTAAGTTCACATCCTTAACAGCTGATTGCTTTTTGCCTCCCTGTTTGCACTGGGTCTTGACAGCATTGGGAATTTCCAAGGTTCTGCTCTGTGTTTTGAGAGGTCTTTCTGAGCGACAGGTGACTGATTCCTGACCCAGAGTAATTACTATAAGAAGGACTTGTCATTACCTCGTCCGTGCTTATGCTTGTTGTTGATGACGATTTGTACTATTGTTCCTGAAGCTTGCTGGGGATCTGGCAGGACTCCGCGGTTACTCCGGGCATTGGGAAATCGTGGAATGTTGACTACCTGCCTCGCAGAGCTGGGTGACAGGTCATAGTGGGATCGATGGTATGAGTGTCTCTGTTGGAGGCAGAAAGAGAGCAGGGAAGTAAATGGCTCATTCCAATGAACGTGGGGAAAGAGGCTGTACTAGAAACTTCACGCAGGCAACAGGAGTGTTGCCACTAGCATCAGTCATCATTAAATGTAATGACTGGCACCACGCTAAGGAAAGGCCATTTGGATTTTGCAGATAGCTAACATGGTAATGAAGCTATCTGCACATGCGCAGTTGTGACTCGTCTGTGTATGTCAGAGTAGGAGTCTGTAAGCTGGTCATTTGAAGTCCCTCATCAAGCCCGTGGACAGAGAGGCAGCTTTAGAACCCTGACCTGTTGTGGATCTCTGTATCATGAGGAGATGAATCACAACCCAGAAGCTCCTATTTCACTCCATGTATCAAAAATGGTGTTCAGAGCTAGGTGTCTGCTTAACTGGTGTCTAAGATTAGATGAGAATTGTAACCTGTGTAGTTTTCCTCATCAAAATTGCTTTCTACTGGGGCTCCAGTGGCAGAGCAAGTCCAGAATGATCATCCCAGCTTCTTGTTTGCTTGCAGCTTTAAACTCTCATGCACGGCCAGGGTTAGCTGAGCACAGACTGAGCAGAACCTTACTAGAATCTGCCTCGCAGACTGGGGAGTCTCATTTTATTTGCAAAGGAAATTAGCAGTAGTAGTGTGTGGGGTGTTTGCTAGACCAAAACACTGGTTGTCTTCAGAGAGTTATTTTCCAAAATACCCATGGGCATGAAGGAATAGTGTATATCACAGCAATTATTTTATAAGGCATGATACTTCTCATTAGCCCAAACACCTGTTGATTCATGTGTTGAGGTAGTGCACCTAATGCTTAAAAGCTCTTCATATTCTCTCCAAGTGCTGTTACAAAAATATCTCTTGAGGTGTAAGTTGTTAAAGGATACTCCAGAGTGGGGGAAGCTCCTACGGTAAATACATGTATGTGTATATGTCAACTGGGAAGTGACTGCAGTTATGATTTAAAAGTGATGCTTGCATAGCAAACAAAAAGCTGTAGAATTTTATTCTAGTGGAGCCTATACAACAAAGACCAAATCCAGAGCCCACAGGAGCTCATGGGAGTTTATAATTCAGCGTTATTAATGAATTCAGGTTGAGTTTATTAGGGGGTTTGCAGAAGTGGAAGAAATCTATTTTGGGCCAGATTCACAGAAACCAGGATGAAGCAGTAGATATTCCAATCTGTTATCATCCTTTTCTCTTTTATCCCAAATGTACTGGTGCGCAGAGCACAGCAGGAAAATGTCTTTAAACTGTAGGTTACACTTACGGCTTCCCTGTTGGCTGGCTGCCGGAAGATATCTCCATCAGAATGTTCCCATGATAATTCTCCATCTCCTGAACGTGAAGCAGAGCAGTATCCGTTAGGGGAATAATTGTGCAACACTTTGGGAGGTACCTGGGGGAAAAGTCTCACCCAGCTTTACAGCTAAACTTAGGGTGGAGGTTGCATCAGTCTGTGGAAGTCAAGGCTGTAGTCCGTCTTTACTGTACTAGCTTATGTAGAGACCAGAAGTAAGATCCCTTCCCAAACATTATGCAAACTCAGGATAAAGATTTATGATCAGATTTATGCAGCTTAACAATATGCTATGGGCAAGGTAATTTCCAGCAATCTTTGCTATGTGATGTCAGGCAAAGGTGAGGAGACATGACTTAGCTTAGCACAAGAGAAAGGCTAAATTGTGGTCAGCAGGTCGAGGGAAGTTCTCCTCCCTCTCTTCTGCGCTGGTGAGGCCTCTCCTGGAGTGCTGTGTCCAGTTCTGAGCTCCTCACCTCAGGAAGGACAAGGAGCTACTGGAGAGGGTCCAGCACAGGGCCACTGAGATGGTGAAGGGCTTGGAGCACCTTCCACATGAGGAAAGGCTGAGAGAGCTGGGTCTGTTCAGCTTGGAGAAGAGGAGGCTGGAGGCTGAGGGGGGATCTTATCAATGCTTATCAGTATCTAAAGGGAGGTGTCAGGAGGATGGGGCCAGGCTCTTCTCACGGGTGTCCAGTGACAGGCCCAGGGGCAATGGCCATAGAATGGAAAACAGAAGGTTCAGCGTGAACATGAGGAAACCCTTCTTCACTGTGCGGGCGCCAGAGCATGGAACAGGCTGCCCAGAGGTGTGGGGGAGTCTCCTTCCCTGGAGACTTTCCAAAGCCGCCTGGACTTGTTCCTGTGTGATCTACTCTAGGGGATCCTGCTCTGGCAGGGGGTTGGACTAGATGATCTCTACAGGTCCTTTCCAACCCCTTCCACTCTGTGGATCTGTGACTCCTTGACTTACTGTGGGCTGAGAGAACCCACAAGCAAGAGTTACTGTTGCCCAGCTCACATGTAACTCAACTGAGATCTGAATCCTGAATTGCACTTTTGTAGTCAGCTCTGAAGTGTAGCCATTAATAAATAACACTTTTATTATATATATCAAAAAAAAAGCCAGCATTTTTTTGTCCTGCAAATTTTCTGTCCCCATATCTATGTGGGTGTTTTTTCCCTCTTATTTATGCTTCATTTGGTAGAAGTTGTTGAGTCACGATTCACCCCCAAGTATGATTATGAACCAGGGAGGTGCTTTCAATTGTCAGAGATGGACTGCTTCATAAACAGAAGTGACGGCCATGCTCAGTGCATGACTCATTAGACACGAAACAGCAGCTCTTCCAGGAAGAAGTTACCCTTACCCTCCAAATTTAAATTCTTGTGTCTTCAGCACATCTGCTACCCTGTCAGACAGCAGCTCGTCTTTTATTGCAAAGCTTTTCTACCCAGAGCAATGGCAGCTATTTCAGTACATTGTTGGAAGCCTTGATTTACCTCGTTTTAGGGATGCAATTTTATCATCAGCGCCTTCTCCCCTTGTTTCAGTTTAGGAAAGCAATGCAATGTTACCCTGCTGGAACGTGAGGTTTAATTTCCCAACATGCCCTGGTTTGTAGGTACATGGGCAACTTGCAGAGAGTGTCCTGAGTGCTGGTGCTGGTGCACAGATGGGGCTCTGACAGGGCAAGGAATAAATTCAGAGCCTGTCCTGTGGTTGTATGCGAACTTACCTCTGCAAACTGGACAGCAGGACTCCGGAACAGAAACTGGGAAAGAGCAAGTTAATTTGGGACAAGTCTTCAATCCACAGTACACATTTCCTTCCTGCCAGTAAAACACAAAGAGAATTTAGAAGGAATTATCGATTTGTCTGGCACTGTATATGCAGTTTTGTGGGCATGCTTAAATCTAGTATGTGTGTCTACCTAACTGCCACTCTAGTATGCAAAGGCAGGATATCAGACCAATGAAAAGTCTGAATGGCTTTTTAAAAATTTATTGTCGCACAGAGGAAGGTCCCTGTCTTTAAAAAACAAAGGGGAAAGGGAGGAGTTAAAAGTGTGTGGGGAGAACTGCAGTTGTTGTAGGCTGAAAATGTACCTGACATCGCTGGTACTAAAATCACCCAGTGTAAATTCTGCCCCCTGCTCTCCCTCTGTTGTGTCTTGCCACTGAACTGGAGGAACAGCTTAGCAGAAACCTGAAGTCAGAAAGTCTGTGCAGTACTTGGCTTGCTAAATTTGTAGTTAATGTAGAATATGATGATGACTTGATCAGAGGAGGTCTACAGTTGCCAATACTTGATACTGAAGATCTGGTTGGATCGAGGGATATTTTGGTTCAGACACTGGCTCTGAAGAGTCACTGGGACTGGATTTTAATCAGTGACAGCTCAGGAACGGCTCTGTGGTCCAGTGCCAGTTTACCGAGCTGTCCACTCCCAGCCTGTGGGGCTCCTTACTTATCAGCTCACTCCAAATGAATTCAGCTTCAGTCAGTGGCTTAGTGCTAGATTTTCCAGTCAGGCTGAAGTGAAATACTCTATATATGCCAAGTAGCAGTATTTTACCTGCTGCCTCTGCACCGTAAGCTCACTTACAGCAGACGCTTGACAGGGTAAGCTTTGTCCACTGTGTTTGAGTAAGAGGTAGCCTGGCATTTACCAAGTGCTGCAGACTGGCTCTGAGCTATCTCATGAGCTGCAGCATTAATTCTCAACTCTCAGCCTTCGCTACGTATTGCTTATACTTCGGTGTCATGTCTTCTAGAAAGGAGAAATGAAGCACAGACAGAGCAGGGCTCTGTCAAATCGTGTTACTTACGGAGCAGCTGCACTGGGCACACTGGTTTGCTTGCCTGTTTTGGAAAAGCCCCTCTGCCACAAACATCTCGCCATGATGGTAGGTGGTGCCGTTGTATTCACAGGATTTCCCGGTGATTTTGCTGCTTACTGAGAAAAGGGAGTCTTCTGGAAACAATGGAAAAGGAACACTTCGTCCAAATGTTCTTGACAACTTGCAATATCACAACTGCAGGGGAGGCAAAGCTTCCCTTCTCCCTCATTCCTCTTTTTTATAAAAAGACAAGTTTTGTCAGGCTACAAAGTGTAAGTGATATTCTCATGCTGCTCCTTTGCTGAACTTCAATAATTCACACTTTTGAGTTGATTGTCCCAGTTAATCTTAGGATGTTGACGATCAGCTGCAAAGCCAGCACTGATGGCCATGTCCATGCTGCTGAATTTTCTCTTGCTCTGTCTGCTTTACCACTATAAGGATAGGTAGCTCCAGTTGCATGCCCAGTTCCTGTATTTACATGAATTTTTCATGCTTTAATGTGGAAGGCATGAGGTCCCATATACACACAGAATCCCACTATCAATAGCACTGTTCTACAGTGGTTTCCCCTTTCTTAGAATTGCTATCATTTTATTAATGATTTGTAGCACTGTAGCGCATGGAAGACTTCGTTGCAGGTTAGCAGGTCGTGCCTCAGGGCATGCAGGATGCTGCTTCTATGCCATCCACAGGCACAAACCTTCTGGTAGAGGAGCAGGGATACCAGTGATGGAACCGTGTCAAGAGAAAACTGTGTGCTGTGTGTTTGTTCCTAGTGGCCTTCACCATTCGTTCCTGCTGTTCTCAAAATTGGCAAAACCTTGTCAAAGGCAGACTTCAAAAGCCACCCAAAAGCTGATTTTTCTCCTACAAAGTGCACAAGATGGCACTGTCAAACCCTGAACCCTCCTGTTTCAACTCAAGATCATATGGAGTTCTGTGTCACATCGGTTAAATTTGCTTCTAGGACATAAAGCTAACCATGCCTTACGTTAAAACATCCCCTAGATTGTTAAGCTATTAGCGCTGACAAACTGTACAAAGGGTTTATACTTCACCTATGAAATGTAAGTCACTTGATACCTATGGGGCAATGAATCTGGCACTACACATTTGCATTCACTTCAATTTAGCATCTCAGCATGGGAAGAGGCACTTCAGACAAGAGCTCTACGGAAGGAACAGTGGAGTGTTTGTTCTCTGGAGCCCAAATCACTGCAAATTTCTAAGAATGCAGCTGAAATTTCATTCACTGGGTTTGGGCTTTCATGTAAAAGAAACCTGATCTGAAGATTCAGGTTTTGCTGTAGCCCCTTTCATTACGTATCAGATAAACCTGGGGAGATTTTTTTTGTGAAACTGTGCCACCACAGAATGCACATTTTCAATCTGGGAGCTCGAGTGAAAGAGCAGTTGGCTGCTGCTATGCACTGGCATTCAACCCTGACGTTGAGAGTTTTCCATAAAAGCATATATTTAGTTATATCGGTCCATCAAATATTAATAACATTTTGGATGGTAGATGTCAAATTTGGCTGTGGAATGTACATGTCTTTGAGAGTCTAGTGGGTCAGCAAAGACCATTGTGCAGGAGAACAGCAGAAGTTAGCCATTTAGGGTTCCTTGCCCGACATTTCATTTCTCTTCAAGAGATAGACATGGTATTTGCACTTCCTCCTTTGAAGCACCAAACCCATCATTATTTCGGAGCCATCAAGGGTGTGTAATTATACCTTTCCAGAATCTTATAAATAGTACAGAGCTTTGACAACACCTGTGCTTGGCATGGAAATGCAGTGTTTGTGACACTTTGGGTATGGTTTACTAGTAATACACATTCTGGAATGGCAGGATGTGTGCTCTAATTAAGACCCATTCTTTGAAAGTCATAGGCAAAAGATTCAAGTGACAAATTCACCTGCTGTCCCATCAGGCACAAATACTGGAAAACCTGAATAAACAGGCACTTCTCAGGGCTGTGCTACCTCCGCAAACTTATGTCACCATAGTTTCTTGGCCTTTCCAAAGCTCATCCCATGGAAAGCAGTGAGATTGCCAAACCCTTAGTTATCCCCTTGCCCCTTGGGCAGCTGGAAGAGCAGTAGAACTGGAAAGAAATGAAAATGAAAGGAGAATACAGATGGTTCTTGTCTGGATATGAGGCCCGCTCATGCAGCCTCTGCAGGACACTGCTGTGCCCATGAGGGGTGCCTGTCCAAAAGTGGTGTTTGGCTTGTGGTCTGACATTTGCAAAGACCAATACCTGAATGACCCTTCAGAGTATTGGATTGAGAGAGTAAATTTCACTGCAGATTTACCTTGGTATATGCTACGTTGCTCAGATTACTATGAAATCACCAAATGCCTTTGAACTGTGGCTTCTAAATAAGGGAATGAGGATGGTGAAGCTTTTATTGCTTGGAAAAAGACAGTGGACAGTTGCAGTAGGTAGTTGCTTTCATCTGTATTTCTTTTAAGCTGATCATAGAAGTTAAGCCTGTAACAGCTAAATCATAACATGCAGCCCAAAACCTACATACATCTGCCCATCTTTGGAATATGGGATGAAATCTGATGCTATTTCGAAGTCTTTTTCGATGAAATAATTGAAAGGTCAGTTTCAATTACAAGGAATAAGACCATGGTTTATGTCCTATGCTGCACATGCCTGTGCACATGACTGTCTTTCAGCATATGAAGTGAACAGGCCTATTGGTTGCATAGAATAAGATTTAGAAGACGTTTTCAGATCAAGACCCCATTACTGTTATTGCAAAAAAATGTATCAGAGGCAGCATATTGGAGAGTGTCACTGATCCTCTCTAAACACAGCATCTGTCAAACTGTATGGAAGCTTTGTTTATGTTGCCTGTCTAAATATAACTTCTGTCTGGTGCGGCTTCTCTCTGTCTTTGCTAGTGTGTGACTGACTTTACACAACCAGGACCTGTCTTGGTTTCTTCTCTAGTGCTCTTTAAATCATGGCTAATTAGAGGAGTTCAGACTCCCTCATGATATCATATTCTCCTGCAGAATGTGAAATTAGAGTCATTGTGGATTCTTTTAGTAAGTGCCAGGTTTGAACTTTGAAAAATCTTGGCATTAATATTGATATCAGCATGCATTATTCTGTGCCTTAGTTAAGAAATGTTAGAATTAATTAACTGCAAATACACCGCACTGCTCAAAGCTCTATTTGTAAACCTTGCTTCCTAATCAGGATTGTTCCCAAAGCTTTATCTGGCATTTTAATGGTGCTGACTAACATTGCTTTAATTAGCTGCCTCTGTAAAGTACCAGGCAAACCATCTGTGTGAATCCTTTTAATTAACTGGGTTCAATCTGAGCTTTTCTTTCTGGCATTCATAGCACGTCAGTGGAAGCAATATAAAACACAGGGTAAAGATGTTACAGCATCAGTCAAAAAAGAGGTATCTTTGGTTCTGTGGTTGTCATTTATTCTTTAAGGGCTCAGTATAGAAGCTGTCAGGCCATGCTTAGATTTGCCTGCAATTTTAGTGCGATAAGACCACGGGTGAGCAATATGGATAGCACTGATGTACCACCAACATCAACCTGAGGTAATGGCAGGGGGCTAAGATGTGCAACCTAGGCTTCGTGTGGCTTGCTATGGGTTTGAACTCCTGTAAGTAGCTTCAAAGGTTGAACCTGGCTGAAGAAATCTTTCAGGTTTTACAAACAGGCAACAGAATACAACTGCATTGAAAATGGATTTGCTTCAAAACAATGATTTTTTTAAAAGCCATTGGAGACTATGGTGGTATGCTGAATTCTTATATCCAGGCATTCCTCTCTTCCAAACATGGGATTTTGTCCAGCTTCTGTTGCCTACCTAGGCTGTTTTTCACTGGCATACCACACCCACACGGTAAATCTGGGCCTTAAGTGAAGCAAACAGAAGGGTTTCCTTCAGGACTCAGCCTAGGTGCTTGCCTGGTGCTGCTTTTTAGGATTATGTTTGAGATCAGTGCTTGCACTAGGAGGAACTGTTGATCTGTACAAACAAGATTTGTATCAATTCAGATCTGCAGAACAGCCTGAGGTAAGAGTTCACTGTGAACCAGAACTGCATGTAGGTACAGTTTACATATTCTATGAACTATAGTTGATTTGTCAGGGAAGAAGACAGAAGAAACGGGATGGCAAGAAGCTTGCCATGAAGGGATGCTAACTTGAAGTGCAGCACTAATGCTTTCCTGCTAGTTTGACAGAACAGAGTTAGATATGAATTTGATAAACCACAGACACTTTATGGAAATGTTCTGGTTCAGTGGAATATACCCCCATCACAGGTTTTTCATGGAAACCTGCCTGGGTTCCTGCCCATGTCTTGAGGTTTCCAAGAGCCAAAGTTTGAGGGCAGCCATACTACGTACCCCAAGCAGGGCTTCCTGGCTTCTGGAGCTTCCCAGTCTCCTGGGAGAAACAGATGCTGTCACATGGACCACAATTCCTTTTGGAAACACCATCTTTTAGCTTGTTCTGTTTATAACTCCATTCCTTTCTGGATTGTTATAAAAGCTTGGTCCTGAGATGCCTTACCCTTACTTGGATATGGAGCAGAACAGCATCAGTTATCTGCAACTAATCTCTTGAATAGCTTAGACAGATTCCACGGGCAGTTCCTGGTGCTTGAAACAGTGGTAACTTCTGTAGAAGTATTTATGTGCAGAGAGTGAAAAGCAGTAACTGGCTATGAGCAAAGTAACGTTTTGGGAAATGTGGGGTGACATACTTGAGGACAGGCTTTCAGATCCAGGTTTTACTACAGTCAATTAAGCTTTCAGCTTGGATCCTTCTGGATAAAGTCAGGAGGTACAGGTACAATTGCTAATGAACAATTTTAGGACATTAAAACTAAATATCAAACTGGCAAAACCACCTCAGAATCAATACAGTCATGGCATGATAATCAGTAAAGTATTTATGATGTGACATCTGACCTTCAAATCAAGAAAATCAGTTGCTTTTGTGTGGTCTTTGCCGTTGTGGACAATGAGACCAAGCATCTTGGCTTCCTGAAAGTCATTGTGCTGAGTTTTACTGATCTGCAACCAGTCATAGGTTGAAGTGGCAAGAGAGTGCACTCTGAAATGGAGCTTGTACAGACTGGACAGCAGGTGTGTGGGCAAAGTCTGTGCTGCTGCATACGTCTCAGCAGGGTCTGTTAGGACCCTGCACAACACCTCAGTGAGGGCCTGTGGGACTCTATTGCATCTCTATGACATACTTTCTTGTACAGACTTCTGGCCATACTTGTTAGTACACTCTCAATATTGCTTATGTTAGTATCAGATCATCTGGCAAAGATCATTTTTTAAAAATCCTGCAGACCCTTGGCTTGCTGACTTAGAAACTATTTTTTAAACTGCAACATTCAGATTCACCTAGTGTCATTTACTGAAAAATACGGTCTTTTAACATCAAGCAGAAACATTACGCGCTCGGCCTGGCTTGGTTTTTGCAGTTGGTCTGTTTTATTAACCACCCTTATAAAAACAATCAAGTGCTAAACAAAATGAAATTAATCATGAGGTGTAATGCCTTAACAAACTTACCATACTGGGAGCTGTTCTGCAGATAGTCTGTCTGGTCTGTTGTAAGTAGACAGATTATGAATTTGAATCCAGAGAGGATTTTATGAAATGTGTTTTCTGAATCAACACAGATCATAAGCATGAGCAGGCCAAGAGACTGAGGATTTGGTTTGGAACCCTGTTCACTAGACAAGCAATTGAATTCTGCTGTAACTCTGGGACAACTGTCTGTGTTGGTATCTCCCCTGCCCATTCACTTGTGTTCCTGGTGACTTTTGCTACTTACTGAACACAACTGGGAGAGTCAGTTTAGTTGCAACACGTACATCAGAGCTCAGTAGGCTGCATCCTGGTGCAGGAAACTGTCTATGGACACCAGCTAACTGGTCACCTCACATGCTGCTTCTGTACGGACATCAGGTCACCCCAATTGTAACGTAACACCATGTGAGGCCATATTACTTGGCTTGACCTTTAAAATTGGCGTAAGAATTGCAGGTTAACTATTCATAAGCAACACATAAAGAGAAATTATGCAGGTCAAAACAAAACACAGTTCTTGGAACTGTGCAGATCAAAATCATTTCTAATGCCAAGGGGGAACGTGACTGGAGTGTAGAGTACTTCTCCCTGTTTTGCTTATTGAATGCGTTATGAAACCTGAATCAGCTTAGGTACACACACTGTCCAACACAAGTGGGCAGCACTGTGATGACCTGACATCTGGTTTTGGAAAACTGTTTGCTTGGGTAGGAGTTGCACAAGTATCCTTGTTAAAAAAATATTGCTAATTCTCCTCCTTCCTGTAGTTTGGTTCTTTTCCCCACAAGCAAAATCATTCCCTAGGGTAACGGACACATAAGGCAGTAGAGAGATACAGAGATGATGTTTGCTTATTGACTCCTTTTACTGGTGTTTTTCATAGCAGCGTTAAAGGCTAACACAACAGGCGTCAGGTTCCACTGTGAAGCATTAATTCTAGGAGCCCCCAAAATACTAACTGAAGTAGTCTGGAATAACAGTAATGGGATAACTTACTCGTGTGCAGAAAATCACATTTCTGGATAAAAACCTGCAGGTGGAGTTGCAATATACAGAGGGGGTTGAAAAAAATCCAGGCAGCGGCGTAGAATAAAAAGCTAACTCGCACTGACTGCAGCTCGTGAGGAGCTGGAGGCATGAAATGCAGGGAAGGAGAGTTGCAGATGAGATGTTGGAGGCTTTCTTTACGTTATGCACCTTCTTACCTCTCTAGCTTTCTTCAGCCGCTCCCAGCACGCAGGTTGCAGTTGCTAAAGCCCAGCCACAGTGTAAAAAATGCTGTGTTGTCCTCCACCACTGAAATGTGTTTTTAACATGAAACATGCTGTCACCCACAGGAGTTTGCATCTGTCTTGGAATGGAATTCACTTTGTGTTCATGTGTGGGACAAGACTGCCTCAAATTAGCCAGCCTGAGTACTGTCATTCATAGCAATAGCTCTATCCCGAGCCAGACACACAGAGTAGGAACTGTGCCTCCCACGCCAACTTTCAGCTTTTATCTGAAAGCGGAGGCTGCGACTGGCAGCAGCAAAAACACTTCTTCTCTGTCTCTGCCAAACACCCATGGCAATGGGCTGACGTGTGGATCTTTTTTTTGTTAATCCCTGGTGCAGAACCTTTAAAACTTCAAGGGTAACAGTATACCCTAAGGTCCCACCTTGCATGTGGTGAAGAGCATCTTTTACAGCACAGCATAGATTAGTCCCTTTCTTTCAAGCGGGTCCCAGTGAAGCCAGGGAATGACTTCAGGAAGGAAATACTCCTCAGTGAGTATGTCTGGGGACTAGGGCTCTTAGGTAAACAAGATGTAATGTTTTAATTTCAGTTTTGGGGCAACAGTACTGAATATTAATTCAGAGCACATGAGCTGTGCTTTGGTTGAAAACATTTCCCTTCAGCAGGTAAAGATTCTGCACCTCATGCAGAGAAACTAAACCAAAAGAAAGGTCCTGGCAAACGAAATGGTGTGCTTTGTTCTCTGCAGCGTGTGACAGTAATGCTCTGCGTCATCGGCACAGGGGGAAAGCAACAGCAAGTGTTATATATATATATATATATCACATTGGATGGCAGCGGCTTTGGACTCTCCCTTGTAGTTGGGCATGTTCGCTGCCTACTAACTCACGTTTCTTCTCCTTCCGTGTCACCATGTGTATGGTACTGGAGAATCTGAAGCTCCTGTGCAGCTCCTACTGACTGCAAGATACAGACTAATCTGGCACCTTACTGAAGCCCAGAGTGACTGCAGTTTACTCTTGGAGTTACTGCTGACTGCAGAGCCAGCTGGAACATGTTTGAATCCTCTGTCACCCTGCTGCACGGGAGAGACACACAGAGTGAGTAAATCTACTCACTTTGAAATTTGCTTTGCGAGGGGACGTGGGCTAAACTCCTCTCTCCAGCTTTAAAATGCTATGTGCCTCTGCCTGTAGCTGGAACAGCCGTTTTGACAGCTAGATAAGCATGTGTAGATGTGAGCAGTCGTGGAGCTGCTCTGGTTAACAATATCTGAGCTGGCCTCCTTTCACCTAGCATTCAGAGCTCTGAAGAAGTGGTAATAATGAGTCCTTTGACCCCTGCTGCCTTGGTGTCTATGTTCCATGGGTTCAGCCAAAGCTCTTCCCAGTCCTGGAAAAGCCTAAGTGCTAGTAGCATTCCAAGTAAAAGATAAAGAAGCCTGCCTCCAGGCAGAAATCCTCTGTGTTCGGCTCTTCCCTCACTACACCTAAGCCAATGGAATATGGTTATTAGATATAAGAAACAGGTATTCTGTATGAGACACATATTTGCAAGGGAGGAATAAATATGTGTTGATAATCTGATCCTTACAAATTCAAACCAGAGCAGCCTAAGACTTAAAGAGGTGCGGGAAGCATCCTGCAGAAAGAGATTATGCAGCTTGCTAGGAGAGTGACAGTCAGTGAGATTCTGATCATAGTTATGTTGAATAAATCTGCAACAACTCTGTTGATGGAACCGACCCTGATGCTCTGTGTTCAAACCGAATGGTACTTTTTAAAAATAATTTTTCAAAAAAGATGTTTATGTGGGAAAAAAGATAACAACTAATGTCCTTCTGTGTTTATGCAGTGCATTTCATGCACAAATAGCAGTTCTTTTGTGTGACACCGAGCACTTGCCTATTTTCCTGTACTTCCAGTGAAACTAGGGCACAGTGACAGCAATAGGTTTGCTTTGTACCCAGAGATCAAATTAATTCTTGTCTTCTGATCCATTTATCCCAGAAAGGGCAGTGCAAAGAAGGAAATAGCTGGGCATGTGGATTTCCTCGTTCTGCCACTGTGGTTCACTTCCCCAAGAAGGCCTTCAGCACAGGACACATTCTGTGGTCGTGTTTTGGCCACCTTAGCAGGAGTGTGCTATGCTGGGGCTACTTGGTGGGAGGGCCCAAATGCAGAAGAGGTAAAGAAAATAGAGAAGACAGGGAATATCTGTATTACAGGCAGCAAGGGACATTGTGGAACACAAGTGTCATGGTGACCTGGGATAATGCATGCTCTGTTTTCCCCAGAAACATACCAAACTTCCCTCAGTACCTGTAGGGGCCTCTTGCATGCATTTGCCTCAGAAAGACAGGAAACCTGTCAGTGCCACTGACTCAGTTACCACATATTCCTGACCAGCTCTGGGTGCAGCTTCAGGGCTGGACAACTAAACTGACCCCTGAGTGCCATCGGCATAACGGCTACTCCGAACTGGCCGTTGTAAGGTAAAAACAACCAGCTGCTGAAAGGGTAAATGTTTTTACCGCTATCGCAGCAAGAAGGGTAAAACGCAAATACTCTAGAGCTACTTCATCACCAGAACTAAATCCAGGGTCATCGTCTCATGAGAATACAGGAACCTCAGACAGAGAAAACCTACTCCACTGCTTCAGTGCAAGGTTATCTTCTAGGGATCACCTAGTACTATTTTAAATAACCTTTGTGACTGGAAGTCCTTGGGGAATTACAGCTCAGCATAAGAGAGCAAATGGATTTCTTTACTATTAAAAATTCCTTTGCTTAATTTCTTCTCTCTGCTTTTGTTTCCACTCTACATGAATGTGTCACCTCGAGGTCTGATCTGAAGTCCATTGAACTAAATAGATTTGGAACCTGGCCCAAACACCTACTCTGTGTGGTACAGCGTAAAGGCAGTTTCCTCTTTCATCTTCTCTCATATTTCTACCATACTCCTTAGCATTTCTAGAGAGGGGACTATATCACAGTCAATAACTGCATCTGTTTTCATAGAAGGCTGAGTCCAAAAACTATCCAAGCCAATAGAAATCTGTTGATTGACTACAGCAGACTGTGGATCAACCCTCAGTCCATCTACATTTGGCCTTTTCCCGCATCCCAATCCAAATTACTAGACTTCTGTGATTTAAAGAAACATCGATGAAGTGTGAAGAACCCTTTAAAACCCAACAAAACACTGCAACGATGCTGTTTTTAAAGCAATGGCTGAGGCTGACAATAGATTTGGATTGAAAAGCTCTGCACTATCCAAAAATGGCAAACACAAGCTCTAAACAAAATCCATATGTGCCTCTCAGAGGTGCAGGTGTCAAAGATATTAAGTCACAAAATGCTTTACATTAAAATAACTTCAAGGACCAGGTTAAGCTCTAAAAACTCCGAGGTAATACAGAGTTAATCGCAACAGCTAGTCTTTAATATGGTCAGACGGTAGAAAGTGTATGTAAGTCATCGCTTGAAGGAACTAGTAGCACCTGATCTAGAAAGTATGAACTTTCATACAGATTCAAGGCAAAGATGTAGTTTCAGTTTAAACATTCAAAAGGCTGTTGGTTGTTTTTTAGCTTTCTGGGGCTAAAGTCAAGCTCTTCACATTATTTTAATATATTTTCTGCAGCTTAATTTCCTGTGTTTTCTTTTATAGTGGCATAAAAAATTGCCCAGCAAAATTCTGAGAGAGTCATAAAACACTTTCTAGGTTGCTCCGTTTTAATTCCTGCTCTAAGGTTGAACTATTATATGAACCTACCACTCACTCTTCCAGCCAAGGAAACAAATTGAGTGAAGCTTTGGTGCATTTTGAATCCTCTCTGAAGCATCTTTGAAGCTCTTGGAAGTTATCTTGGAAAAATTGTGAGCAGCCTATCCTATCATGTCAGTCCAAAGAATGGCAGTTCTATTTCTGTCATCCATGTGGGAAGATAAATATATTTTTAGTGCATTTTAGATGCTGATTTATAGGTAGATTGCTGGAATTTTTATGGCCAAGAAAGGAGAATGGAAACAAATGATAAACTCAGTCTGGCTGTGACAGCAAACATTCCTTATGAAGCCAGTAAAAAAAACAAATCACAAAACAAGTTGCATTATCTGAGCGCACGTCGGTAGTAAAAAGTCAGATATCTCCCCAGAATGCCTATGTCATTATATTTCCAAATCGAATTTACTTCCAAGTGAACAGTTTATTTGAACTATCTGACAGCTACCCATTGTTGGGACTATATGAAAACCAGAGCATCTCACTAATCCCTGGTGCAGTGTAACATTCTGCGAGTCTTTCATACTCCAGATATGACTATCCAACGTGCTTGTGGAGCAACCATAAAAACGCACGGCTCTGTAATTCTGTGGTACCAGCGCAGGCACCAAATGCAGACTGGAAAAATTTGCAATTTGCTCTTATCAAAAGATAGGAGTAAGTAGTTCTCTGGTTATCGCCATCAGCAGCCACGTATGTTGGCATACCAGTCCCATGGTCTCCTGTACCACGACTGCCGAAAGCTTGGCTCACAGGTCGCTTTCAATTTCTTTCTCATTACCTGAGAAGTGCAGAGGTGGGCAGAGGAGGCATAGCTACTGGGCCTGCAGGCAGTGCCACAGTATGGATTAAAGGGCTCCAGAGATTCAGGTGCTGAGGCAGGGAACACCGGAGGGGAGCTGAGTATGCAGAGTCTCTTCCATGAACTGCAGCTCATACTGACTGCAAGATACAGACCAGTCTGGCACCTTACTGAAGCCTAGAGTGACTGCAATTTACTCTTACAAAGTAAGATATGTGACAAAGTGGGCAAGATGCTGAGAATGTGGCCAGCTTTACTAAAATCTGAGATGTGCCTGTAGCTCCAAACTCATAGTTCTGCCAATGGTCTGTTAGTACCAGCTATCTATTCCCTGGTGTCAGGAAAGCAATCCTTGTAGGAACCATTACTAAGGTGGTTCTGAGCTTGTTATTTACCATGCGTCAGCTGCAGAACATAACACTTTTATTCTCTGGATGAACAGTTCAGACAAGCATGAATAATGGTTTCAAGTAGTCAAGGTTTTCAGGAGTTCAGCTTTTTATATTATCTCTCAGACAATGCAGCTGCTTCCAGAAATGTGGACAGTGCTGTTTGAGCAAAGAATAAAACCAGTAGGACTTTCCCGCTTTGCAGTTCATTTGCTAATGTGGATGATTCCTGGAGTTTCCCCACTCTTGTATTCCAAAAGTAATTGTACAGAAATCTCTTTTCTGCATACTACTGAGGGTTTTTTCCCTCATGTTTTTAGGACTGTGTTTTGTAGGGAGACACTTCCAGGGACTTCCAGTTGTACATGTGGTACACTGTGCTGTCACTGACAAACCAGTCATAGGTCAGATGTTCAAACTCCTCCAGTGCTACTTGTTGATACCAATAAAAGGAGTG
>NW_010271965.1:87242-101348 GCF_000690775.1 Eurypyga helias
TTGACGTATGCTCATGCTTCCTTAGATTTTTTTTTTCATCTGAACATTTTGGCCAACATTTAACCATTATCAGTCAGTGACACACAGAGAGATTGTCCTCCAGCATCCCTTAGTCCCTGCTAGCCAGAGTGCCCTTCATGTGCCAAGCACAGTGCTCCCATCAGCTGTGCATAGGGGACTAAGAATTCAATATCAGAATCACTTCACAGGCTGTTGTTGTTCTCCACAAGTGATAGATTTTGTAAGATTTCTCCATAAGTTATCAAGTCTTCCATAAAATGAAAGCTTTGATTGCCCTGTTTTCATCTCACAGACTACATCCAGGCCTTTAGGTGCCACCTTTGTAAAATGCCTTTTTTTATTATTGTCTCAAAATACAGCAGGTACCAACTTTCAGTAACTATAATATTTGCTACTGTAAAAAAATTCAGATTTCAGTAAGAATCATGTCACAAAGAAATACTATCTGTGTATCATTCTTCTCATGAGAATCTTCTTGTGCCCTTCTTCCTTAAGCCTTTCACCATTATGTAAGAGAATGGAGATCACAAGCTCGGAGGTGGTTTATATTGATGCAAGACCAGTGGTCTCAAATCTTTTTATGAGGTAGGATGGAAAGTGGGTGTTCTGGCAGCACAGTTCATGAAGAAATTCTGCTGCCTGGGGACTTTGGCAGTAGAGGGCAGATTAACATACAAACAGGAAAAGGGTTTCTGTGTCCACAACTCGTCAGGGTTGAGGACCACAACTCGTCAGGGTTGAGGACCTTGAAGATCTTTCATGGTAGGGCAGAGATCTGATCCAGAGGATGGTGGAGAGTTCTTAAGTTTCACAAGTCATATGTGAAGTCTGGATCCATCTCCAAATTCTCATGAGATACCTAGGTGTTCGAAGCACGCGTACTGGTTCAGGCACAGCCTTTAGAAGGATGATATGCCCCTTGTTAGGTTACTCATATGAAATCTTGATCTTGAGTATTGCTGTAATAGTCTGATTTCAGTCTGGAATTCAGGATATGAAGTGTTTGTGACACTAATTTTAGAAATGTCGCATCAGTCAACAGGGATACTTATTATATGGGAAGGAACAACTGTTCTTTTACTAAGAGCATGGGAAACAATACCTGCTCAATAAGAGACCACATGAAGATCTCTTAATGTATTTGTATGTTTTTTCTGTTTCCTACTCGGGCCTCACACCCACCTATTTAAGGCAATTAAAACTCCTTGTAACTTCAGTGAGATCTGGGTCATGAGTTTCGCACTTAGTGATATGAGAAGGGTAGGTGGTAGCAACAAAAATTGTATAGAGAATGGAAGAGTTGGGCACAATGTGTCTTCCTCCATCCCACAAATATTTGTGAAATAGATTGGGTTTTTCTGAACAGGAGGGTGAAAAGCCTAGATCTGGGAGTCTGGGAACGCTGGTGTGTGAGCTGGATAGAACCCAAAGCCTCTTCACCAAATGGTATATTGTATGTGCATTCTGCAGCGGAAAATCATTCCACCAGAGTATTCCAACTGCCCGGGTTGAAGATTTTGGTTGTAATTCAGTGCAAGAGGCACTGTATTATACACATACTTCTGTGTTTACATATACAACATGTTGTACATACTCAGCACCTTGCAAGGCGGGGTCTTTAAGAATATCCAAACTACGGAGTGCAGTGTTACCTGGACATGCTCAGTTACTGGAAGGAAATGAGGGAAGGTAGAACTGAGCTCATTGGAGGTGCCTTTTTCCTGCTTCTTAGGTGAGTTTGGCAGTGCAGAGAGTTCTGCACTGTCCTAACCAGGCTTGCTTCCAGGATCTAAACCAGCTAGTTCAAAGATCCAGGTATTACTAAGTCATGCTGCAGTCTACTGTACAGACACAGCCTCATTTATTTTCAGATGATGTTCTCAGAATACTGTTGTGTGATACCTGATCTGGTCCATCTTTGTATTTAGTCCAGCTATATATATAGGTACCCTCTGGAATTTTGTTGTTATTTCAGTATCTGAAGAACAACAAAAAGTACATCAGAAAAGTGGTTTGAATTTGGTGCAGAAAAATCGTAGTACCAAAGGAGCTTAAACTTAAATGTGTTACTAATCATGAAGGTTCCTGGAAGCCAGTGTGTTTAGTCAGGGCAGCAAGTTTAAAAAATACTCGAGCCAGATGGGCTGATTCATACATCAGTGTGCAGCCTTATCTGCTGAGAAATCAAACCAGCAAGTGGAATATAGAAACCCTTTCTAAATCCTGCAATAGTGCATTTTTCCTTCTGATGTAAGCTTCCCCCATCTTAGACTGACATATTCCCGAGTGTATGAAAGATTTTTACATCTTTAACTAGACTCCAAATGCTTTGAATCACAATTGTTCCATGTAGAAATGATACAACCTACACTAAGTGTTCCATTTGTAAAGGCACAGTCCATAGCAGTGTCATAATAGACAGCTACGGCTAAATGCTTGAGGAAGTTGTACATGAAGTTTATTTTCATGGCAGGAGGTCTAAAGTCCCCTCTAGCTCAAGAGCTGATCCAGCTCTAAGAATGATGGCGAATTCGCCCCCGACTCTATACATCACCTCTCCTCTGATGATGCCTGGAGCATCCTGCGGTGGAAGGAAGGAGTTCAGGCTTAGACAAATATGATGTCCTTCTGGGTCTCACTAATGAGGGAATAGAGTCCCAACGAATGGGAACCTGGTATTTTTGGTTACACATGTGTCATGATAAGAATCTAAATAGATAGTAAAATACTTTTTGAATCTGCAAAAAGGGGGAATATCTAGTTCTATGTAAGACAAAAGGTCTGGATTTTGCCAGTGCTACGAAGAATAGGTTTAAGGGGATGGGAAAAAAAAAAATTAGCAGTGACTCTGTGGTAGAAGCTGGTAGGATTGAACCAGTGGTGGAAAGTAGAAGATGCTTCATAACATGTCTGACAACTACTCAAGATTCATGGTGGCTGGTGCCAGGGAGACAGGATACAAACACTGCATCTCTTTGTGTCAGCAAGTCCAGTGTCACTATGGATGCAGGAGACATTAATTCCAAGGGGAGAGCACTGCCAACTTTTCTCAATGGAATCCCTTCAACAGCTCCTCCACTTAGGTAGTTATGAAGTTCAGTTTCCAGTGAAAGTTGCTGCCTCCTGGCATTACCTCTGCTTCATTAAATAAGGAGGCAGTTATTTGGGCAGCTACTCTACAAGGCCTGCAGAAAGGCAGGAGGAAGAGCCCAAAGGCACTGTGACTAGCACCACTCATTTCTGAAATGTAGCCTGAGAAACTGTGGGGAATCATATGTGTCAGAATATAATTAGCATTTATGAGAGTAATTCAAACGGATGGCTAATGGCCACAGCTCTAGCACCTTCCATTAAAAATAACCAAGGAGACCAGAGAAGTGAATTTCCTGCATGTCATGGGATGCTGCACAAAAGGCATTGTATGCCAGACACATAGGAAGAGAAAGCTGGCGTAAGATGTGCAAGAATGCTTGGGATTCCTGTTCAGATCAGGCATGAACGTTACCACTGAAGACAGAGCACCAAATATGATAGGCATAATCACTGCAGAGAGCAGAATGCAAATAACCTCTGAAATCCCAGGAGATTCCTGGTCCTCTTTTGATTAACATTGGTGCAGATCTATCTGAACTGCAGATTCAATTAGGGAAAAAAATAGACCTTAGTGCTCTATTTTTTATGAGATGCTGGCCAGCTAGCAATTTAATGGCCCATCACATGTAGCAGATAGACTATAGATAGATTCTAGGAGAAGTTAAGAGAAGATAATGGATCACAATCAGGAAAGGCTCATTTTCTGGTTTATCAGTTCAAACACACAGTACGAAATTCTAGCTGAAGACTCAGAATAGCAAGAACTTAATTTGACAAGAAGGATTTGAGAGTTTACAGGGCCCCTTACTCTTCCTTACTAGGTCATTGTAGAATGCTTTAAAATCTTGGTAGGTGTCACGACATTTACAGCCTCAAGAACAGAAAAAAAGCCAAATGGTTCACTGCCAAAGAGCACTCAAAACCAAGACAATCTAGAAGCATTTATGTTTCCATACTAAATACTGCACAGAGATATTAAAAAACAAAAGTTCCTGACCCCAAATGCCAATTACATACTGAGAGGGGGATTTCTGTGATTTAATTGAAGCTGTTAAAAGAGTAAGCATCTAGTGTAAGCTGTTTGCCTGTGCTCCCTCAGTAATCAGTGGAGAGAGTCTCCAGGGAAAAATTCTTCACATTCTGGGTAACAGGGTGAATCACCCTCTGGGACAGCATGTTTCCAACAGCTATGAAGGGTATCTAGATGATTCCCTCACCAACTGAAGCTTAGATTAGCTGGAAAAACGGACCAGATTTGGGGCACACTGGCACACCAGTCCTTCTGTTCTGAAAACATGTTCCCAGCATCTTACTGCTTAATCTAACAGTACCAGTTGGTCAAATAAAGCATACTACCTTACAAACTTTCTTTCGACCACCACAGATAAAACTCTACCATCAACTAGATGCCAAAGTGTTAGTTCTAAAGCTGAACGGGATGAATCTCATCCCAGGACCCAAGAAAAGTGGCATCATGGCATCAGATGAGTTATGTGCTTGAAATGCTCCTTCCCCATTACTGATTAAAAAAGGATGCTAGATACCTAGAACAGATATTGATACCCACATCTGACTGATGTATATAATTGTCAGGAAAGATGAATCCTACAAGAATTGGTGGGTGGGTGCCATTTATTTTTCAGTAAGGGCAATGACTGCCCTCCAATCCCAGCTGAACAGCGAACTGCTTGTGCACTCATGTCTCTCCACCATTGCGTACAGCCTCCTGCTCACAGGTTTTGGTCAGGGAACAGCTGTTTTCCTCAGACAATGAAACTCTCTGGCCCAAGTCAAATAAAACCCCTTTCTATGATGCTGCATGAATACTCTTTTATAAGTGGAAATGAGGGGTGCCACTACGACAGACATTCAGGGGAAAGCTCCAGTCAAATCTTCCAGCCATTAGGCCATGTCGGGAATGTTGTAACAGCCTCGTGAAAGATCCTGCTTAGTCTCTCTCATACAGTGGCTCTTAATAATGAGCATATAATAAATGTACAGTCTGGAGGAATTTACTATACAGTATCCAATTGGATTTATATAGTCATAAACTTCTACAGCACTGCTTCTATGATTTACAACAGTCTCTACTAATTATGAAGCTATGCCTGGGTTTGAGATGTAAAAGGCAAAGGTTACCAGGCTGGTTGTACGGTGATACTATACACACGCACGTCTGCCAGAGCGATTTTGAATTGCTTGGTAACAGAGAACCATTGCAAAACCCCGTGCACTTCAGACTGCTCTTACGAAAAGCACCGAAAGCAGAGACCTTGGCAGCTTGTGGGATGGGGTATTACTGTGGTGGAATTTAGAGATAAGGGAGGGAGTGGGAAGCGGATGGTCCATGGACCCCATCAATGAACCTGATCTACCTTCTGCATGGATTGTGGGTCACTGAACTTGGTAGCTTAACCAATGCCTTCCCAAATCTATACTTCTGATTTCCTAAAAAGAAACCACCATAGGAAATACTGTAGGACAAGCCTCTCATTACCTAGATAGATACAGAGGGGTGTTTATTCACAGAAGTTTACCAGCAGAGACATTCAATTTGGCTGTTACTCAGCATATTAAATAGCGATTTCAGAAAGGACTGTATGTCATTAATAGGAATTACCTGGGCATCGTGGGCAGCACAGCTGTGGTACGTGCACAGGGGAAGGACAGTGTAGACTTGGGCATCTTATTCTGCTGCACAGCACATTTCCATTCTGCAGGTGGAACATAATAAAATACTTTAATGAAATGGGCTGTCTTACCAATTTCTGTGTTCTCTATTCCACATCTAGATACTCATTTTTTAAATGCCTTTTTACAACATTGTAATTTCACTCACACCAGGGTAAGCCCAGACTACTTTCTCCACCTCTGAATTTATGCTGGAGGTCAGAATGCAGCAGAAACTCACACAAACCTTAAAATCAGAGGAAGTGCCTAAAAATGGATTTCAGCAATCTTCACTGTTTTTCTTTTGAGCAGATTATGCTTAGGAATCGCATTTCCAAACTAAGACACAGATAATGAATGGTAGGTCTCTGAGATATCCCTCCTGAGGGTTAGTTCAAGACCGCAAGAGACAATAGCGTCTGTAATTGTTCCTGAAAACTGTGGAGAGTCTTTTGTTTTCATTTTATGGGTTCCCCAGTAGACAAAAAACACCAGTTGGTAAGTAGCCATTTTTCTAGGAAATAGAAGCAAGTCTTGGGAATAGTGTTCATTATTCATGTAATTAACATAATATTCTATTTGACCACATCTAAGTTTGATTTATAATTAAAACACAGGGAATTTACATTCTCCAGTGTCTGTAACCAGAAAAGACTATCCATTTCAAATTCCCATTTCCCATCTATAATTCATCCTCCTAATTTAGCTCTGAGTTGCTCATGTTTATAGCAAGAAAGATCTTTCAGCACGAAGGCTGATGCCATGCTGTGACTGTAGTTTTAAGGTGGTGTCAGGAATAAACTCACTTCATTTTCATATGCCTTCTGGAGCACTGAAATGTTTCCAGTGGAGGTGCAGACTTCCTTAGATGGCATATGTACAGGCCTTTCTAGCCATCCCTTTCAAAATAATCCATTGACTTCTTAGTATCTGCAGACCACAGGCTGGAATCGTACTGTTAGATCATTACTACCCACAGACAACATTTGTGCATCTGCTTTGGAAAGAGACACTAAAAATGGTATCACCATCTGTTTCCAATGATGATTGAAATTAAATATACTGATTTTTTAGAGAAGGAGCAAACGTTAGCCTCTAGACTCTTTGTGGGATAGGGGCTATCACTGGTCTGCACAGCCCCTTGCCCAGCAGACCATCATCTGGGCGCCTGTGGAGCACTAGTGTAGAAGAAAGCTGGCACTGTCTGCTGGCCTGGCTCTGGGGTGGTGGTTACCTGTCCTGCTCCAAGACCTCACTCCCCTTTATTAGTCCTGCAAAATCTCTCGAGGTGAAGGTTTACTTTCAGTGCACCATCAGCTGTGACAAGGAGCTTCCCTCCTCAGTGCTGCCTGCAGTACTGCACTGTTTGCAGCAAGACAGAGCGATTTTAAATGAACTTGTGCCTGGGAAGACTGATCTTATGCTCAGATTCACAGTGATATTTGAGAGCCCAAGCCCCACTGACTACAGCAGGACTTCAGCTCAGGGCCATGGTTAGCATTTCTGCATCAGATACCCAGAGAGTAACCGCACCTCTCTTCCCCAGCTGCGTTACCAGTGCTCAGTGTGGAGGGCATTCCTTTTAGCCCCTGAAGTCTGCAGGTCTTGCTATGAACACAAGCAAAAAGCTGCTTATTTTTCAGAGAGTAAAATAGGAATCTGACAAATTGTGAGTGCTCCATTTTACCTGACAGTAACAGTCAACAGTCTCCACTGTGTACTGGGGGGCAGGAGGGGTTGGAAAAGAAAGGGGAAACAGGGTGAGAACACTGAATTATGTTTAGTTTTATTCTGGTTTAAGTATGTAAATTATAACCTGTAAAAATACAATACTACATACACACAAAAACAGGAAGACTTTTTTTTTAATACCAGGCTGAATAATTTGGTCTCTGTTCAGTTACTTAATTTGTCTCACCCTTTTCTTAAACACCAGAAGTGTGCGTGTTGGGGGATGGACAGACAGACTGCTGCTTAGAGATGCAGCACAGATCTCAGACTTGTTTTGTGAAGAGGTCATATGGATCATGATGGCTGAGGCCAGCAAAGAAATTCTGGTCCCACTGGTGATGAAGACCCCTGGGGATTTTTCTGCTTTCTCTGCAGTGTGAGGGACTAGGTTGCTGCTTCAGATGCTGCATGTATCTTTTGCCTAACTGATATACTGCCAGGGAATCACGGGTAGGTTACGCTTAGGGCTCTCTTACTTCCTGTCTGTGGCACACTTCAGTTTCATATTTTATATTGGGTTTGAGATCTGTGCTTGTCCGATATCACAACACGTTTTCTAATGCTTTATCTAGCCTTAATTTTGTTTCAGTTACAATTATTGAGGGTTTCCTGATGAGCTGGAGCATTCACTGTAGGTCAGTGTCCTGAGCACATTTCTTTTGGCCAGGTCAAAGCTCAAATGAACGGCTGGACGCTGCAGTCATTAATTTGGCGTCTTCCTTCCAGGCAACAAGAGTCACATCCCAGAGATCCCTCAGCATCCTCACAGCTGAAATAACCCCAAGTACCTTTTGCACCCTCACAGTACAACAAAGGTAAACCAGAGCAAGCAAGAAGGTAGAGTCCAGAACCACTTCTGAGCTACGTGTACTGACAATTAGCACAGGCTAATTATCTTTCTTTGCTAACCTTGTTGCCCGTAACTGTCACTCTGGTCTTCCATGCCCATGTGTGAAGGAAAACATAAAACATACTCGTTTGTTGGAGCCCGTAGGGCTTGGGTATGCCTGGATGACAGCAGTGCTCTTCTCTAGGGGAGCATTCCATGCACTTTCCCGTCCCTCCAGACACTCTAACTAATCTTCCTAAAAACCATTGAGCAATGACTTGTATCCAGATCTCTAGGGTTTCCAGCAAATTTCGTCCCCACCCAAGAGAGCTTTCCAGCAATTTACTGAGTGTTTTACCACACACGGACTCTGAGGGAGCTTTCAACTTTACTTATAGACAGCAAAAGTGAGTGGAAACTCCTTTTTGCTATAATCAGGGACTTCTCCTTCCTTCTACATTGCTTTTTCTCTTACGGATGCATTCTGCTGCACAGATGTGAGGTGCAGCCAAGCCTGCAGGACTACTGTTTGTGCATCTCTGCACTAAATTGCAGTAGCAGATCCCTCAGAGCAAATGCTGCACAGGGGCCCAATATTTTACACTTGCAGGGGGAAAATAGCCAAGGAAACTTTATTCTGCATTTAATACAGCAGACAAAACTCAGCATCTGGAGTGCCTCATGTGTTAGTGATTAAGATCCCTTACTGTTTAGTCATTTTAAAGTACTCCAAGGGACATATTCTGCCCTAATTTTCCTGCCCCCCGCCCCCAGCCGCATATGACATACTTAGGGGATCTATGACTGCTCTGTCTTCGTATCAGGCACCAGCTGATGGTAGCCAGGGACCTGTCCTTTCACATCCTGCACAATTCTCTCTGCTCCCCATACCCTGTTCTCATTTTTCATCATCTTCTTTCACGGATTTTTACAAACAGCAATATCCAAGCCTGTTCCTTCAGCACGTCAGGGCAGCAGATGCTTTGACTGTGGAAATGCCCCTGGAGATGTGGGCACTGTATATAGATCAAACACTACCAAATTCAGGTTCAGCATAATCCTCCATATTGATGGAACTACAAGGATTTTATTTAGGTAGTGGGGTCCAATTATTCAAGATGTAATGCTCAGCACTGACAGAGCTTCTGGCTAGTTAAGGAGCTGTTTTCTCCATGCAAGTATTTTTTGCCATTATTGACCTTCTCAGTTCATGTTTTCCCTTCGCTAGGATCACTTGCCTCTATTTCCTGCAGCATGAACAGGACCCACTAGTGAAAACAGGTTTGGGCTTTGTCAAACTGTCAATACAACATAAAAAAGGATTCTAGTCAATTAAGCAAGTAGAAGTGGTAGGATCAATAACTCAGCAGTCCTACCTCTGAGCACAGACAATTAACGCAGTAAACAAGGCCATAGGGTTCTAGGTAAGGATGCCATCTTTCTCCTACACGATACTTCTTATCTTGAAACACACAGTACGTATCTGAATCTGTAAAACAGTAAAGAATTGGAAGAGCTATGAATGAATGTTCCCATTCCGTACTTCCAAAGTGGGTTTAGGTGTGCCCTGTTTTCTGCAAACTATGTTTGTAGATGGTACATAACATTTTGTAGGGAATTACTATTTTTTATTTCCCTGGAAATGCCTTTAATTTTGTGTGCTGTTGTCTCTAACCTCCCAAACCAAAATAAATGGCATCTTTCCAAAATTGCAGCTCCTGAAATAGCTGACCAAATGGCTTTCATACAGGGTGAGTTTATCCTTTCACCTGCGAAAACACAGGCTAAGATCCTGTTTAGGTAACAAAATTAAAGTGCTTGATTGCTCAGACAGGTTTATAGGAAACAAAACCTTTTCACTGCAAAACCAAAGCAATTGGCTCGACCCAGGAAAATCCCAGGTTGTACAGCAGACAGATTTTGAACAAGGGGACTGCAGAAGGCAGATAAATGCACTGTTTTTACACTGCATGTTCAGGATCTCCCCATTTTAACAACCTGATAAAAAAGAAGTTGAAAACTCAAATCTCTCCAATAGAAGGGTGTTCCTCATGTGTTTCCATGAGAGAATTCCTTCCTGTTACCTTAATGATGCCCACATTCAGCTTAATTCATTGCCCTCAGTATAGATGATACTTCAGGGTATCAGACAAAATACCTGTCTTCCAAGTGATAATCCAAGCAAGGGACATTCTTCACTGGGCTAAAAGAAGGTAGCAAGAGGCAGGGAATGTTAGTAGCAACTAATAATTGAAGAGATCTGCTTTCACTTCACACAAAAGCACGACAACGAAATGCAGATCTGAAAAAGCAGACGGCTGAAGGGGAGTTTGGTAATTCCTCACACACTGCTTTTCTTGAACAGGGCTACCTGCACATTGTGTTCTTGTGAGTGACTTCAGCACAGAAGGTGCCTTTTTGGAACTCATTCTGTTTTTTGCTCTTTTTTGTTGTGGGTTTTTTTTTTTTCATCTACTTCCTTAGAGGCAGAAGCTTCCAATACTGAGGCTGAAAATTTTAACTACTTCTCAAGGGCAAACAATGTCTTTTGTAAGAAGGAGGCCAAAACCCAGCCAGTGCAGGTGGGGAGAGCATTCCAGAGAGCTAGGAACAAGGCTGTAGCAGTTGGTAACTCCTAGGCTTATTTGGGTAGTTATTCCTCCTTGCCACGCTTTCTGAAACGTGTTAACATCTCCCACCGATGACAGGCTTTGTAGAAACATTCCCTTTGTTTTGTTTGTATTATTTCAATTCTTTTCATCAAGTTTTTGACAGGGCTTAGACTCTTAATTTTCCCAAAGGATGTATCTAATCCAGTTCATATGAGGTTGTTTTTGGAATGCAACAGAACAGTCTTGGACGAGCTTTACACTAGCTGAAAACTTCAGCACAGTCTTACATATGGGCCAAACTCCAGATAATCTGTCAGATGTTTACAGAGGTCACTAAAAGGGAATTAAGCGCTCTCTCGATTCACGATATTTGAAATAAACCAGATTCTCCAACCGATGCGTGCGTTATGTTCTTTGTGATGCAATGAAACCTGCACAGCTTTAAGAAAATGTGCCCCAAAGTGGGTGTGACCTGAATCTGCTACGTGTAGGGTTAGGAGGAGGAAGAACGTTAGGTTTTGAACGCGGTTCCACGGGTTAGGACATTCTTGTCTGGAGACCTTTCCTGAACCACATCTGTCCAATAGAAGGAAAGTGTCAAATTTGGGCGAATGTGACAGCTTTGTTTGAAGTGTACTTACGTTTTACTTGTTCTAGTTTACCTCCATCTATGAAAAGGAGACAGAGCACACCAAAAAAGATAAAATGAAAATCCTCCAATATCCACTTTTTTCTCATCTTTATCGACAAAAGGGAAAGAAAGAGCCTCCAAAGTAGAGAATGTTGAGCTGTTGGGAAGAAAAGATTAAATGAATTAAACTAAAATTCTGTAAGATTCTTAAATTCTCTGACATGACTTCATCTAGCACACAGAAATCTGAAATTGGCAAAACCAAAAGATCTGTCTGTATCACAGATCTTCATTTCATGGAAACAGCTTTGGCTTCGGATTGTTTCATGTTTGGAAAAGGGGCCACATTACCATTCATGACAGCTGAAAACTGGATATTACTTCTAATACAGTCCTTATTTTATGCCAAAGCAGAGACATCTGGCAAGTAAGCAGTCTTAAAGTTCTCCTTCACAAGAAACTAGTCTGGGAGTTGTTCTTGCAGAGCAGCTTTTCTGGGGGCAGGGTAGGACACGGAGGTGGCAGTTGTAACGTGCTTGCTCTGTCGTAAAATTAACCTTGGTGATATCTGGTGTACTGGCCCTGGAAATCCCCACCCGGGGTGCACGCTGGCCGTGCTGCCATCCGTGCGGGTCTTCCTCCCTGCATCCGGCAGGCTCCCGCCACTATCCAACTCACCCCTTCTCCCCTCTCCCAGCTACTATTGTTCTGGGACTGTGTGCAATTAATTTTTCTGGAGTTAACCCTTCCGTTGCCTTGATATCTGAAAGTAGAAGGGGGGAATGACATGTCATCTCCATTCCTGTAGATCTTTGATGTCAAAATCTTGGATATGGAGCAAAGCTTAAGGTATTCTCCTCTGTGTGGTACAGATAGTACTGTCCCTGCTGCATGCGCCGTTCTGTTTATCTTTTTCTGCCTTTCAGAAAGGGAATTTTATAATTAAAAAACAAGGCAGAAAATAATCAACTAAAGTAGAATTTATTTGGTTTTGATAGCCATCCTAAGATTCTAAATTGGCAAATACGCTGATGCTTTACTGTTCAAAGCAATGGCAAAAGTATTATCTTCCCAGAGTACACTCGTCCATAATTTACAATGTTGGGAAGATTTGGGTTTGATTTTAGGAGCCTTGATGTGGATTCACAACTAGTTTTACAGAGGTTTCCAAAAAAAAAAAAAAAAAGATTCACTACTGGTAAAATAAACAATCTGCATTGTAAAATAATTTGACCGCTTCAGATTTCATGTAAATAATAGAACTGTGCATGAATAGGTTTTAGCTCACAGATAACCAAAGCAGAAATCATAATTTATATATGTATAATCGAAATTAAGTGGTGCATACCTTAGAGAAATTAATTAAACAGTAAGGTAACAGACACGTAAAAAGAAAATCTTCCCATTAAGACTGTTGAGATGTAGGATACCGTAACAAAGGGTGGGTGATCTGATTTTATCAGAGTGCTTTATTGCCTTGACTGTTTAAGGGTTCTCTGCTCTACATTCCCAAACCACAAGCAGAATGGACATCTGCCTCAGCTAATCATCGATGCAACTGCTCTGTCTATACTCAGCAAGGTCATTCAGAATAATGCAAACTGCATCTGAAAACATTCAAAAAAATAACGCTGTTTTAAAAGCGCACTCCCTGTGCAGTAACAAAACATAACTTTCCATTTATTTTGGAAGCTGAGAATAATATCCCAATTTCACAAGAAAAGTTTAAGTCATTTTTTCCTTTCAACGTTCTTAAATCACAAAGGACGTTTTAAAGCCAAGCAACCTTTGAGAAACTTGTTGAAAATTACAACTTTGTAATTTAGTCACACTGCGTGCCTGGAGAACAAGAGTGGCACATCGCTGGGACTAGCAGCAATGTGGATGTTCAAATGGTTTGGCCTTCTTGGGGGTTGCTTAAGCAAACAATATTTATAAACGGAGCACAATTCTCCTCTGTGCGGCACTTTACCTGTCAGCTAGATGGGTTAGTTCGAACAGAAAGGCTCAGAAATCCGTCCGTTTTAAATGTCGGGTCTTCAAACGGAAGAATATTTTAAAACTTGGACTGCTTATGCTCAGAACTGCTGCACGGTAATGTGAAACGGAGGAGTTAATAACAGAAAGGCGATGGAGACTTTTGATGTCTGCCTTAATTCTCTTTAATTTCTGTATTGTTGTTACTCCAAATATAAACACATACTTTTCACTATTAGCACACTCCCTTTATTTCCCCAAAGGGCAATGTCCTAAAAATATTCCTGGATTTAAATAATCTCAGTTAGGATTACCCAGTTAATTACTGGTGTGTTTTCTACTTAGCAGAAACAATGAGTGCGATCCATGTCTTGCACGCGTTACCCGCTGGATAAGGCACAGGGCTCTCCTTTTAACGCCTCGCCCTCCGAAGAGCGCGGTTTAGGAACTACAAGTGGCAGCGTCCGGCCTCGCTACGTTTTACGATTAATGCAAAAACCCGAAGCAGGAGCAGGGGTGCTGGAAGCCGCTGTGAAACGAGG
>NW_010271966.1:0-359 GCF_000690775.1 Eurypyga helias
GCAGTGCCACTGGGAACCTGAGACCCGTGGGAGTGGGCCCGGAGAGCCATCGCCGTGGGGGGCTTTACGCTTTGGGTGCCATGGGGAGGACAGTTGTCACCCGGGCAATCTGCACAGTGATTTTATCCTTGTGAAACTTCCAGGGGAAAGAAATTGCCATTCCAAATGGCTCAGCCCACGTGACGTGGGGGAAATGGGGGGAGCTCTGTAGAGACCAGCCTGACGTACGGTCTAATGCCCGGCTCTGGCATTTGCTCATTTGCTCCCAAACTCTCAGGGACTCGGGTGGGATTCTTGCCCAATTTAAGACTTTTTGAAGTCGCAAGGTTTGATCGTGACTGAACAGCGGTTTACACGGA
>NW_010271966.1:384-635 GCF_000690775.1 Eurypyga helias
AGGGCCCCTCTGAGCAGCAGAGTCAGCAGCACAAATATCTGATGGAATGCAGGTACCAATCCCAGAGATTTCCATCAGGAGAAACCCTGGTGAGAATGGAGCGAAGCCCTTGAGGGATTGGGCCCCAGTTGGCGCTGGGCTGACACCGGGTGGGTGGGCAGGTCCTGGGGACCCCAGGGAACCCCCGAAGCAGCGTGTCACCGCCGGCCATACCTTTTCGGTGCTGTTGCGGGAGGTGTAAGGCTTCACCA
>NW_010271966.1:748-1123 GCF_000690775.1 Eurypyga helias
CTGTGAGCGCGGTCGAGGCCTCGGGGGAGAAGCTTTGCCTCATTCCTGCCTCCACGCCAGCTCCTGGAGGGATGTTGTGGAGCTGGGGGCTGGCGGGCTGGTAGAGCTGGAACTGCTGAGGCCGGAGCGCAGCCGCGAGAGGACGCCTGAGGGAGCCGGCAACCTGCACGGGGGTCCCCACCTGCCCCGGCCTCTGCAGGGACCCATCTGGGGAGCAAGAACCGGTGGAAGGAGGTGAGTCAGCCGGAATCCCAAATGGCACGGAGAAGGCAAAGAGGCAGCAGCGAGCAGTGGGTACAGCCCCACTCCCAGGGATGTGTGGGGCTGTAGCATGGAGTCCCTGGGCGCGCTGGGCCTGGCGTGCGGTAACGCTGG